>NC_091170.1:14376465-14453965 GCF_040958095.1 Procambarus clarkii
TCACTCATTCCCAATGGGGCTTCCAACTTAACTACTATTATATCCGACTCATTTAGGGTAAATATCAGATCAAGCCAGGCTGGTTCATCCCCTCCTCTCATTCTTGTCGGTCCCTTGACGTGTTGACTTAGAAAGTTTCTTGTTGCCACATCCAGCAGCTTAGCTCTCCATGTGTCTGGGCCTCCATGTGGGTCTCTGTTCCCCCAATCTATCTTCCCATGGTTGAAGTCTCCCATGATTAGAAGTCTGGATCCGTTCCTGCTAGCCACAGAAGCTGCTCTCTCTATTATATTGATGGTGGCCAAGTTGTGTGTGTGTGTGTGTGTGTGTGTGTGTGTGTGTGTGTGTGTGTGTGTGTGTGTGTGTGTGTGTGTGTGTGTGTGTGTGTGTGTGTGTGTGTGTTTACTAGTTGTGTTTTTGCGGGGGTTGAGCTTTGCTCTTTCGGCCCGCCTCTCAACTGTCAATCAACTGTTTACTAACTAACTACTAACTTACTATTTTTTTTTTTTTTTTCCCACACCACACACACACACACACACACACACACACACACACCAGGATGCAGCCCATAACAGCTGACTAACTCCCAGGTACCTATTTACTGCTAGGTAACAGGGGCACTTAGGGTGAAAGAAACTTTGCCCATTTGTTTCTGCCTCGTGCGGGAATCGAACCCGCGCCACAGAATTACGAGTCCTGCGCGCTATCCACCAGGCTACGAGGCCCCCTCAGGGTGTGTGTGTGTGTGTGTGTTGTGTGTGTGTGTGTGTGTGTGTGTGTGTGTGTGTGTGTGTGTGTGTGTGTGTGTGTGTGTGTGTGTGTGTGTGTGTGTGTGTGTGTGTGTGTGTGTATGTGTGTGTGTGTGTGTGTGTGTGTGTGTGTGTGTGTGTGTGTGTGTGTGTGTGTGTGTATGTATGTATGTGTGTGTGTGTGTGTGTGTGTGTGTGTGTGTGTGTGTGTGTGTGTGTGTGTGTGTGTGTGTGTGTGTGTGTGTGTGTGTGTGTGTGTATGTGTGTGTGTGTTTGTGTGTGTGTGTGTGTGCGCGCAGGAAGGATGGAGACAGAAGATGAGGGTGCTGTGAAGAGCCAGGGAGTTTTTTTTTGGGGGGGGGGGCGGGGGGGCATCATTAGGGTGTGTGGGAGGTGGGTTGGGGGTGGGTTGAAGATTGTGTAAAGATGCTTACAATGATGAAAGTATTTTATATTGAAGAATGATATAGCGATGGTTGGAGACGGCTAGGGCGTGCATGAGCAGTGATGGGGAAGTGTGTGAAAGAAGAGAGGAATGAGGAGTGTGTGTGTAAAGGACTATGGCAATAGTACAAAGGGGGGGGGGGGTTGAAGGCGATCATCAGCACACTAGCATCACTTTGTCTCTCCCAGGTATCCCACCTAATATGTGTTTGTATATATGTGTATGTATTTTGCAAGATTAAGAGGAAAAAAACAGAGAAATCCTCATTTATTGTGTTTAATTAACCTATTAAATCTAAACACAATTTATTTAGCATTTTGGATTATATAAAAATTTACTTCTGCTCGGTTCTGGTAAAATATATTATATAACCCAGCGCTCTGGACCAGAAGATGAACACAAAAGACTTTTCATAGTTATGCCTGCTCTTGGGAGCTCTCTTCTCCTCTCGTTACAATAACTTTCAGTCATCAGCATTACTCCTTTTCTCCACTCCCATTTCTTTCTCTGATCATTCACATTTTCAAATATTTCCACAGAAATTTTAGCGTTGTGGCTCGTAGTTTTCCTGCCCTGCCGTTCTGGTGGAGATGGAAGAGAGAGAGAGAGAGACAGAGAGACAGAGAGACAGAGAGAGAGAGAGAGAGAGAGAGACAGAGAGAGAGAGAGAGAGAGAGACAGAGAGAGAGAGAAACTGTAATTAGGAAAGACTCAAGTAGCCATTTATCAACTCAGAAATGATGTGTCAGACGTCTGGCCTCATTCTTCAACATTTTTCTTGGTCATATTCACGAAAAGAGAATTACGGCGTGATATTTTAGAGCAATGGTGCGCTTTTAGAGAATACGCACTGAAAATTATTTCATTATAGAAGCAGCGAGAACTGAGCTCTCGTTATTTATTGCATTACCTTATTAACGGAGGAAATTTATTCAAGTCTTCTGAATAAATGCAAATATTTAACAGAAATAACTTTCAACAATACATTATCTAAAGAAAAAATATTTTTAATCTGGTAAAGTGTTGGGAGGCAGCGGCGTCTGGCTGGCCTCCGCCACCAGGCCTGCTTGTGCTTAACGACTCCACTCGTAATGAAAATCCAATTACCGTCGTAATCTACATATATTTAAATGGCTGGAGCATGCTTTCCCCATCAACAGCTTGTTCGCGTGAGTCAGCGGCGCGCCTCCCTAGCCAACACCGGAGAGCAGAGACAATACATGAGGGTAATACTGTGTATCCGGACACATTGGCCTTGTCAGGACCATCTGGCATGTGTCATTTACACCGTCTTCCTCTCGCTGTATTTGGGGTGCGGGGGGGGGGGGGGGGGAGGATTGCTGTACGGAATTGTAAGTGGGAAATACTAATTATTTTTGTTCATAGTTGAACAATGAGAACAAGATGCTCTAATGTTGAGATGTTTACACTGTCTTCTTCTTTCTCAGTGAGTTACTCATAAAAGTCATGAGGAGCTGAGTGAGCTCCTCATACAAGTCATGAGGCACTGAGTGAGCACCTCATACAAGTCACGAGGCGCTGAGTGAGCTCCTCATACAAGTCATGAGGCACTGAGTGAGCACCTCATACAAGTCACGAGGCGCTGATTGAGCACCTCATACAAGTCACGAGGCGCTGAGTGAGCTCCTCATACAAGTCATGAGGCACTGAGTGAGCTCCTCATACAAGCCACAAGGGTGGTCCGTAGTGTGTGGGGAGGGGAAGCACACGAGAGCACGAGCTCTGTGAAAAACAACACATATCTCGGGATATTTCAGTGATACAGGAACTAAACACAGTCAGATAACTCATAAAGTGCGTCTCAACTTGTTAAACAATATACCATAGTGATTGCCATCCGACTTTTGTGCTTTAAGGAAATAACAAGTGAATTTTGTGGAGTCCACCTCGTGGTGCCAGAACCCTCCCCATTGACCCACGTCCCGTGTGCCCACCGTGTGTGTGTGTGTGTGTGTGTGTGTGTGTGTGTGTGTGTGTGTGTGTGTGTGTGTGTGTGTGTGTGTGTGTGTGTGTGTGTGTGTGTGTGTGTGTGTGTGTGTGTGTGAGTGTGTGTGTGTGTGTGTGTGTGTGTGTGTGTGTGTGTGCTTACTAGCAAATTGGTTTCCAACCAGTGTAATAGGGAAATGTGGATCGAGAAATTAGTAATAGAGAAAGTGAATACTATTGCAAGTCGGAAATAAAGCAGAAAATCCCTTATCGTAATACAAGCGAATTAATATATCAGTGTTATAACCTAAGTAACTGGCAAGTGAGGGCCTCAGCCGCGGCCTGGGACAACAACGTGTCAACTGTACAGCCTCTGGGACCCTCACCCTCCACCGTGCGATAAGTACTGACCATACAGTAGAACAAATAAACATATATATTGTTACAAATATACGGTATACATATAATATTATAAATATATAGATATATACAACAAAACAAGGCAAAATGGGAGTAAATAAACAAATTTGCGGACACTGTAACAACTCCTTAAAGTCGAAGGTAACGGGAATTGAATGTTATATCTGTAGGAATAGATTTCATTCGGCTTGTACAGGAGTAACACTACGGCACTGAGAGATGGCCACTTGCTCTGGGTGTGTAAAAATGACCTGCCGCCTTGGAATATCCTAAAAAATCTTCTAGATTACATGACGCATGATCGGAAAACGTCATTCATTGGAAGCCTACCAGCCATCCAGAAGGAGTGGGAAAGGAACAACAATAATTCTAATATACAAGGGGCGGAAGCTATAGTCAGGGATGAAACTGAGGCTGAAACTCAGGAAGTTGTAAACTCTGACTCAGTAGGCCCGGATGTAGATGACAGTAAACTAGAAAGTGTAACAGACAGCACTGACAGCTCGATAGGTAAAGACACTATGATGGTTCGCGATAGAGCAATTCAGAACAGAAGGACAGACTTATGCAAATTTTATGCAAAGGGCATATGCAGACATAGATATGCTGGTAATAAGAAAGGATTAGAATGCAGTTACCAACATCCCAAAAAATGTTTAAATATGCTTAGGAAAGGTGAGTGTCGATTTGGATCAATATGTAGGTTTTTCCATCCTGACATTTGCCAAACCTCACTGGAGGACAGAAAATGCTATGACCTCAGCAGCCCACACTTTCACGTGAAAGGCACGGAACGCTACATAAAGAGTGGCAAGCAGGATAATGAATTTGGAGGAAACTCTATAAATTTTTTATACCAGACCGAAAGAGAATTCAAAAGGAGGAGCATGGAGAGTGTATGGAACTGGATGCCAGATCCACTTGCATTCCAGAACTACAGATACAATTATACACCGAAAGGGAACTACAACTACGACAGACAACTGCCCTACAACAATCAGTACTGGTCAGAACAAACTCATTATGTCCACGCATAATGGGCTGGCCGAAAAAGTCTCCCATTCAAACTATCGCTAATAGAGTAACCTCATTCATCTTTGCCAACATACAAGGACTGAAAACAAGAACAAACAACAAAGTACAGTTCATAAATGGCCTCCTCACGGAGTCAAATGCAGTATTTGGAGCTTTCACAGAAACCCATGCAGGGAAATTGTTGGATAGTGAGATCTGGATTCCAGGATATAAATTATACAAATGTGATAGGAAAATTAGGTCACATGGAGGAGTGGGTCTGTATATTAGGGAAGACCTTGTATGCTCAGAGCTCCTAAACGTTACAAATGAGGTGGTAGAGGTACTGGGATTAAAAATAGAGAAAATAAATTTAGTGATTATTCTAATATACAAACCGCCAGATGCAACGGCTGAGGAATTCACAGAACAGATAAACAAAATAGGAATAGCCTTGATAATTTGGAGAACCCGATACCTGATATTATCTTCCTAGGTGACTTCAACTTGCCTAGTCTCAGGTGAAAAATAGCAAACAATAATATTATACCAGGAAATCTATCAGGACCTAACCAACCACAGAGTAGAGAACTACTTAGATTCTGTGACAAATTTTCACTCAATCAGCAGATATCGGAGCCAACGAGAAATGAAAATATTCTAGATCTGGTCTTTACGAACAATGAAGACATTATCAGAGACATTACGATATCAGATACCACATACTCAGATCACAAGCTCATTGAAGTGCAAACGACCATCAATACTCAGAATAGACTTAAAACGTTGATAAAGCGAGAGGGGTATACAGTAAATTCAATTTTAATAATAAAAGGATAGTCTGGGAGATAATAAACAGGGAACTTACAAACATTCCATGGGAAACTGTTCTAAGTAATACAAGTCCTACAGAAGTAATAGAAAAACTGACTTCGGAAGCGTATCAAGTCTGTCTGAAACATGTTCCTTTGAGGAAAGCCAGAAAGAGATCCAACGTAGAAAGAGAACGCAGACGACACTATAAACGCAGGAAAAAATAACGGAACTACTTATGCAGACACGAATTTCCCGTCAAAGAAGGAATAATTTAAATAAGGAGATTGAAGAAATTGAGCAGAAATTGAAACACTCATATGAAACTGAAGAAAGACAGTTAGAACAGAAAGCAATTCAGGAAATAAAGAAAAATCCAAAATATTTCTTCACATATGCGAAATCAAAAGCAAAAACCACTGCCAGTATTGGATCTATTCGTACAAGTGAAGGGTCATACACGGAGGATGACAAAGAAATTAGTGAAATCCTAAAAAAGCAGTATGAGGACATGTTTAGCACTCCAATAAACAACATGAAGGTGGAAGATCCAGACAATTTCTTTATGCGGGATATTCAAACCCCTGTAAATATAACTGATATCAACACGTGCGCACTAAATTTTGAAAGAGAAATTGAAAACATGCCCATGCACTCGGCCCCAGGTCCAGACTAATGGAATTCAATATTTATAAAGAAATGCAAAGTGCCGGTAGCACAGGCACTCAGTATAGTGTGGAGGAAGAGCTTGGACACGGGGGAGATACCAGATGCACTTAAAGTAGCAGACATAGCCCCTCTACACAAGGGAGGGAGCAAAGCATTGACAAAGAATTATAGACCTGTTGTACTAACATCGCACATCATAAAAGTATTTGAGAGAGTGATTAGGAGTCAGGTCACCAATTTCATGAAGACCAATGACCTTCACAACCCAGGCCAACATGGATTTCGAGCGGGAAGATCGTGCCTCTCACAGCTACTTGAGTGCTACGACAAAGTCACTGAGGCATTAGAAGAAAAACAGAATGCTGATGTGATATACACGGACTTCGCATAGGCTTTCGATAAATGTGACCATAGCGTGATAGCACACAAAATGAAGTCAATGGGAATAACCGGTAAAGTAGGACGTTGGATACTCAGTTTTCTGTCAAACAGGACTCAGCGAGTAACGGTCAACCATATAAAATCTAGTCCAAGTGCAGTTAAAAGCTCTGTATCTCAGGGTACAGTGCTTGCACCGCTGCTTTTCCTTATTCTCATATCAGATATAGACAAAAATACAAGTCACAGCTTCGTATCATCCTTTGCAGATGACACAAAAATCAGTATGAAAATTACCTCGGCTGAGGACACTGAAAAACTTCAAGCTGATGATAATAAAGTTTTCGACTGGGCATCAGAAAATAACATGATGTTTAACAGTGAAATGTTCTCACTAGAAAGATGTATATGTACTCACTAGATGTACTCTAGTACTAGATGTACTAAATGTACTCCTAAAATGTACTCACTAGAAAGAAGACGAGAGAGATATCAAATAATATACACATGGAAGATACTGGAGGGCCAAGTACCAAATCTACACAGTAAAATAACAACGTACTGAAGTGAACGATATGGAAGAAAATGCAGAATAGAACCAGTGAAGAGCAGAGGTGCCATAGGCACAATCAGAGAACACTGTATAAACATCAGAGGTTCGCGGTTGTTCAACGTCCTCCCAGCAAGCATAAGAAATATTGCCGGAACAACCGTGGACATCTTCAAGAGGAAACTAGATTTATTCCTCCAAGGAGTGCCGGACCAACCGGGCTGTGGTGGGTATGTGGGCCTGCGGGCCGCTCCAAGCAACAGCCTAGTGGACCAAACTCTCACAAGTCAAGCCTGGCCTCAGGCCGGGCTTGGGGAGTAGAAGAACTCCCAGAACCCCATCTACCAGGTATCAACTAGGTCAGCCATGAGGAGCTGAGTGAGCTCCTCATACAAGCCATGAGGAGCTGAGTGAGCTCCTCATACAAGTCATGAGGAAGTTCCTCATACAAGTATTTTACATGCTGAGATGCTCACACCAGCCTCCTCATAAGTGGTGAAGTCCTCACACCAATCATCACTTACGTCCGAAAATGTTAACACTAGCCTTATCTTTTGGGCTTCGAAGTTTGGATCAGACTTACGTGTGGCACTGGATCAGCTCCTCTAACACGGGATTAGCTCCTGTAACACGGGATCAGTTCCAGTAATACGGGATCACCTCCTGTAACACGGGATCACCTCCTGTAACACGGGATCAGCTCCTGTGACACAGGATCAGCTCCTGTGACACGGGATCAGCTCCTGTAACACGGGATCAGCTCCTGTAACACGGGTTCAGCTCCTGTGACACGGGATCAGCTCCTGTAACACGGGATCAGCTCCTGTAACACGGGATCAGCTCCTGTGACACAGGATCAGCTCCTGTAAAACGGGATCAGCTCCTGTGACACGGGATCAGCTCCTGTAACACGGGATCAGCTCCTGTAACACTGGATCAGCTCCTGTGACACGGGATCAGCTCCTGTAACACGGGATCAGCTCCTGTGACACGGGATCAGCTCCTGTGACACGGGATCAGCTCCTGTAACACGGGTTCAGCTCCTGTGACACAGGTTCAGCTCCTGTGACACGGGATCAGCTCCTGTAATACGGGATCAGCTCCTGTGACACGGGATCAGCTCCTGTAACACGGGATCAGCTCCTGTAATACGGGATCAGCTCCTGTGACACGGGATCAGCTCCTGTAACACGGGATCAGCTCCTGTAACACTGAATCAGCTCCTGTAACACGGGATCAGCTCCAGTAACACGGGATTACCTCCTGTAACACGGGATCAGCTCCAGTAGCACGGGATTACCTCCTGTAACACGGGATCAGCTCCTGTAACACTGGATCAGCTCCAGTAACACTGGATCAGCTCCTGAAGCACGCGATCAGCTCCTGTAACACGGGATCAGCTCCTGTAACACGGGATCAGCTCCTGTAACACGGGATCAGCTCCAGTAACACGGGATTACCTCCTGTAACACGGGATCAGCTCCAGTAACACGGGATCAGCTCCTGTAACACTGGATCAGCTCCAGTAACACGGGATCAGCTCCTGTAACACTGGATCAGCTCCTGTAACACGGGACCAGCTTCTATAACACTAGATCACCTTCTGTAACACGGGATTACCTCCTGTAACACGGGATCAGCTCCAGTAACACGGGGTCAACCCCTATAACACAGGATCAGCACCTGTAACACGGGATCAGCCCCTATAACACGGAATCAGCTCCTATAACACGGGATCAGCTTCTGTAACACGGGATCAGCTCCAGTAACACGAGATCAGCTAAAGTAACACGGGATCAGCTCCAGTAATACGGGATCAGCCCCTATAGCACATTATCAGCTCCTGTAACACGGGATTAGCACCTGTAACACGGGATCAGCTCCTGTAACACGGGATCAGCCCCCATACCACGGGATCAGCTCCTGTGACACGGGATCAGCTCCTGTAACACGGGATCAGCTCCTGTAACACGGGATCAGCTCCTGTAACACGGGATCAGCTCCTGTGACACGGGATCAGCTCCTGTAACACGGGATCAGCTCCTGTGACACGGGATCAGCTCCTGTAACACGGGATCAGATCCTGTAACACTGGATCAGCTCCTGTAACACGGGATCAGCTCCAGTAACACGGGATTACCTCCTGTAACACGGGATCAGCTCCAGTAACACGGGATTACCTCCTGTAACACGGGATCAGCTCCTGTAACACTGGATCAGCTCCTGTAACACTGGATCAGCTCCTGTAACACGGGATCAGCTCCTGTAACACGGGATCAGCTCCTGTAACACGGGATCAGCTCCTGTAACACGGGATCAGCTCCAGTAACACGGGATTACCTCCTGTAACACTGGATCAGCTCCAGTAACACGGGATCAGCTCCTGTAACACTGGATCAGCTCCTGTAACACTGGATCAGCTCCTGTAACACGGGACCAGCTTCTATAACACGGGATTACCTCCTGTAACACGGGATCAGCTCCTGTAACACTGGATCAGCTCCTGTAACACTAGATCACCTTCTGTAACACGGGATTACCTCCTGTAACACGGGATCAGCTCCAGTAACACGGGGTCAACCCCTATAACACAGGATCAGCACCTATAACTCGGGATCAGCCCCTATAACACGGGATCAGCTTCTGTAACACGGGATCAGCTCCTATAACACGGGATCAGCTTCTGTAACACGGGATCAGCTCCAGTAACACGGGATCAGCTCCTGTAACACGAGATCAGCTCCAGTAACACGGGATCAGCTCCAGTAATACGGGATCAGCCCCTATAGCACATTATCAGCTCCTGTAACACGGAATCAGCTCCTGTAACACGGGATTAGCACCTGTAACACGGGATCAGCCCCTATACCACGGGATCAGCTCCTGTAACACGGGATCAGCCCCTATAACACGGGATCAGCTCCTGTAACACGGGATCAGCTCCAGTAACACGGGATCAGCTCCTGTAACACGGGATCAGCTCCTGTAACACGAGATCAGCCTTTTTAACACAGGATCAGCACCTGTAACACGGGATCAGCCCTAATTACACGGGATCAGCTCCAGTAACACGGGATCAGCTCCTGTAACACAGTAATTGCTCATATAATATAGAAACACCTAACTAAATCGGAATTTGTGTGTTGTAAATTTGACTGTTTGTCCGCTCATTAATGAGCAAACTAACACGAACCAAAACATTACAAACACGTTTTAATAATGAAACACAGGTTGGCTGGAATCCAGAAGTTCTACACATCCCAGCCATCAACAAACTTGCAAGCCCACACTGCCTGAAGCTCTTGCATGGGCCTCGAAAATCTGACAACTGCAAATTTTCAAATTGAAAATAATTTGGAAATCAAAGAATAATGTCACGAAACTCTGCGGTAAATATGAAGGTTGTTATAAAGATTATCCTGGCACCTTGAACTGATGAATTCATTGTTATCTGTGATTGTCACACACACACACACACAGCCATCTGTGATTGCCACACACACACACACACACACACACACACACAGCCATCTGTGTTTGTCACACACACACACACACACAGCCATCTGTGATTGTCACACACACACAGCCATCTGTGTTTGTCACACACACACACACACAGCCATCTGTGTTTGTCACACACACACAGCCATCTGTGTTTGTCACACACACACAGCCATCTGTGTTTGTCACACACACACAGCCATCTGTGTTTGTCACACACACACACACACAGCCATCTGTGTTTGTCACACACACACACACACAGCCATCTGTGATTGTCACACACACACAGCCATCTGTGTTTGTCACACACACACACACACACAGCCATCTGTGTTTGTCACACACACACAGCCATCTGTGTTTGTCACACACACACAGCCATCTGTGTTTGTCACACACACACACACACACAGCCATCTGTGTTTGTCACACACACACACACACAGCCATCTGTGTTTGTCACACACACACAGCCATCTGTGTTTGTCACACACACACACACACACATCCATCTGTGTTTGTCACACACAAACACACACAGCCATCTGTGTTTGTCACACACACACACACAACCATCTGTGTTTGTCACACACACACACACAGCCATCTGTGTTTGTCACACACACACACAGCCATCTGTGTTTGTCACACACACACACACACAGCCATCTGTGTTTGTCACACACACACACACACAGCCATCTGTGTTTGTCACACACACACACACAGCCATCTGTGTTTGTCACACACACAGCCTACTTTACCTTGAGGTTACCTTGAGGTGCTTCCGGGGCTTATATATATATATATATATATATATATATATATATATATATATATATATATATATATATATATATATATATATATATATATATACATATATATATATATACATATATATATATATATATATATATATATATATATATATATATATATATATATATATATATATATATATATACATATATATATATATATATATATACATATATATATATATATATATATATATATATATATATATATATATATATATATATATATATATATATTAAGAAATATGTATATATGTATATACATCAAGAAATATGGGCCTATTGGCCCATATTTCTTGATGCTTCTATATTGGAGCGGAGTCTTGAAGTGGGTCGAATATAGTTGTGTAATAATTGGCTGTTGATTGCTGGTGTTGACTTCTTGATGTGTAGTGCCTCGCAAACGTCAAGCCGCCTGCTATCGCTGTATCTATCGATGATTTCTGTGTTGTTTACTAGGATTTCTCTGGCGATGGTTTGGTGATGGGAAGAGATTATATGTTCCTTAATGGAGCCCTGTTGCTTATGCATCGTTAAACGCCTAGAAAGAGATGTTGTTGTCTTGCCTATATACTGGGTTTTTTGGAGCTTACAGTCCCCAAGTGGGCATTTGAAGGCATAGACGACGTTAGTCTCTTTTAAAGCGTTCTGTTTTGTGTCTGGAGAGTTTCTCATGAGTAGGCTGGCCGTTTTTCTGGTTTTATAGTAAATCGTCAGTTGTATCCTCTGATTTTTGTCTGTAGGGATAACGTTTCTATTAACAATATCTTTCAGGACCCTTTCCTCCGTTTTATGAGCTGTGGAAAAGAAGTTTCTGTAAAATAGTCTAATAGGGGGTATAGGTGTTGTGTTAGTTGTCTCTTCAGAGGTTGCATGGCTTTTCACTTTCCTTCTTATGATGTCTTCGATGAAACTATTGGAGAAGCCGTTATTGACTAGGACCTGCCTTACCCTACAGAGTTTCGGCTAATGATTGGCCGAAGTGGGTTTCCAGGCTTGTGCGTCTTGACATTTCCATACGCATATCCATGTTTATATTCCCCAAACCTGGGGAATTATATTCCCCAAACTAAGTTCCAAAGGGTAACGAAGGACACTACAGCCGAATTAAAAGCAAAGGTGAACAAACTGATCGAAACTGTGAACGCCAAGAAATCCGGACTCCACCTGCCAAAGATCATTGGGGAATATAAACCTGGATATGCGTATGGAAATGTCAAGACGCACAAGCCTGGAAACCCACTTCGGCCAATCATTAGCCAGATACCCACACCCACGTACAGACTGGCGAAGCGACTCAACGGCCTGCTGACTCCTTATGTTCCTTGCGCCTTCAGCCTGAAGTCTCCAAAGGAATTTGTGGACTTACTGCGGGGCACACGGGCCACAGGGATAAGAGCCTCGTTGGACGTAGAATCGCTGTTTACCAACATACCTCTGGACGAGACAATCGGAATGATAGCCGACAGAGTGTATCGTGATCCAGCCTGTACTCCTCTTGACATGCCAGAAAGTATTCTGAGGAAACTACTCCAAGCTTGTACTAAAGAGGCACCCTTCTTGAGCCCGGATGGGCACATGTATAAGCAAGTAGATGGGGTCGCCATGGGTTCTCCCCTAGGTGTCCTGTTTGCAAACTTCTACATGGGTACCATCGAGCAAAAAGTCTTAGTCGACATGAACTTGAAACCGGCCATATACTGCAGGTATGTTGACGACATTTTTACACAGGTACCTGATGTCAGACATCTGCAGGAGCTGAAGGAGGCATTTGAGCAGAGTTCCGTGCTGCGTTTCACTTACGAGACGGAAAAGGATGGGAAGCTGCCTTTTCTAGATGTAACAGTCATGGAAAAGGGCGGAGGTTTCCACACTGCAGTCTACACTAAGGAAACAAACATAGGAATGTGCCTAAATGCCAACAGCGACTGCCCTGACAGGTACAAGAGGAGTGTTGTTAACGCATACGTCGACCGTGCTCTCAGCCACAGCTCAGAATGGAAGCAAGTCGACGAAGAACTCTGTAGGGTAAGGCAGGTCCTAGTCAATAACGGCTTCTCCAATGGTTTCGTCGAAGACATCATAAGAAGGAAAGTGAAAAGCCATGCAACCTCTGAAGAGACAACTAACACAACACCAATACCCCCTATTAGACTATTTTACAGGAACTTCTTTTCCACAGCTCATAAAACGGAGGAAAGGGTCCTGAAAGATATTGTTAATAGAAACGTTATCCCTACAGACAAAAATCAGAGGATACAACTGACGATTTACTATAAAACCAGAAAAACGGCCAGCCTACTCATGAGAAACTCTCCAGACACAAAACAGAACACTTTAAAAGAGACTAACGTCGTCTATGCCTTCAAATGCCCACTTGGGGACTGTAAGCTCCAAAAAAAACAGTATATAGGCAAGACAACAACATCTCTTTCTAGGCGTTTAACGATGCATAAGCAACAGGGCTCCATTAAGGAACATATAATCTCTTCCCATAACCAAACCATCGCCAGAGAAATCCTAGTAAACAACACAGAAATCATCGATAGATACAGCGATAGCAGGCGGCTTGACGTTTGCGAGGCACTACACATCAAGAAGTCAACACCAGCAATCAACAGCCAATTATTGCACAACTATATTCTACCCACCTCAAGACTCCGCTCCAATATAGAAGCATCAAGAAATATGGACCAATAGGCTTTCTACAAACACTTCTATTCAATACCCATTGTTTCTGTTCTGTCTTGTGTTGATACTTTTAATACCCTATTAATATCCCCTCTTGTTCTGTCTTGTGTTAATGCCACATCACCCCTCCCACCTCACTCAAATGTAGATATAAAATCAGAGATACGTAAGTTCTAATCAGTTGTGTATTTGTGAAGTCTTTGAAAATGAAATAAGTTTTACGAAACGCGCCCGTGTCGCGTCAGACTAGAAATAAAAATGAATTTTGGAGAAGTGATTTTTGATTTACCTCCAACAGTGAAGCGTAATGTACGAAAGATTGAGAAAATTCGTGTTAGAATTATTAATCTTACTTTTTCGGTCATATTTAATAATATATGTCTACAGGAAAGACTGCTACCAAAATATACTAAAATATATATATATATATATATATATATATATATATATATATATATATATATATATATATATATATATATATATACATATATATATATATATATATATATATATATATATATATATATATATATATATATATATATATATATATATATATATATATATATATATATATATATATATATATATATATATATATATATATATATATATATATATATATATATATATCTGTCGTACCTAGTAGCCAGAACGCACTTCTCAGCCTACTATGCAAGGCCCGATTTGCCTAATAAGCCAAGTTTTCCTGAATTAATATATTTTCTCTAATTTTTTTCTTATGAAATGATAAAGCTACCCATTTCATTATGTATGAGATCAATTTTTTTTATTGACCTCATACATAATGAAATGGGTAGCTTTATCATTTCATCAGAAAAAAATTAGAGAAAATATATTGTGACGATAATCTCTTTCAAGAGAGATTGAGCCTGCTCTTCCCTACATAATTACGTCAAAATACAAGATACTATATAGAAGATACGTTCGCCAAGTATCGCCAAACTTTTTGCCCAGAGAGCAAATCGTACCCAGCACACCTAGCCACTGCCGTAACCAGCTAACTGCTCATCCTCTGCCTGCCTGTTGCTGATTGGCTGGTGTCTCGTCGCACCTGCTCTCCGCCACCACCACAAGTCGACGTCTGGGCTGCAGTGCGCCAGTCTCGTCAGAATATCTCAGTGCTCCATGCAGTTGACATCTCTCGCTGGTAGACTTAGCCTTGTCTTTCGTGTACTAAGGGAGGTGGCAGCTCGAAGCCAGTATTCCAGCACTCATATTTTATTTTGCTATCACTGTAACTTACTTGTCTTAGCGTAACTTTTCATTTGCCAGTGATTATTCATGGTATTTTGTTTGTTAACTTGTCCTGCATATTTTTATGAGATTGCCTTTATTCATGTCTTGTTTTCTAGAGTAATTAAAATTTCATTGTTTATATACTTGTGTTTTGTGTGTCTTCCCATTACCTTACCACAGACGAAAGGACCAACTTTTCTCCTTTTTTTTGTTTATGTGACGAGGCTCTGCCCCTAGCTTTTGAAACAGCCGAACACCAACGCTTTACCGTCACATAACGTGGGAGCCTGTCCTAGGAGCTTCACTCAGGTACTGGTGCCAAGTAGTAAATTTATGGTAAGCGTATTTGGCTTTGGAAACGTAGCTTTTCACTATTTTTCATATTCAATTTTATTTTCATATGGTGCTGTGTGTATTGTGCATTCCGAGAATAGCATATGGTGAAAGTGAGACAACTTTGGGTTACGTGGTGACTGTAGGCCTCAGTCATTCTCTTAATTGGTCATCTCTCCCTCCGTGTTATTACTCGTGTTTACCATCTTTTGTCCCTAGGATATTTCTCATATTTTCGGCAGATCATATTGGTACCCTGGTACTGTGGTCTGTCCCCGGGTCAAGTGCACCTAATCTTCTGCAATCTGACAGTAGGAGGATAAAGAGGACCATAGTTCCTCTCGCACGAACTTTAGTTGCTGAATTGGGACCTCAGCAGCAGTTCTCGTCACCAGTTGACACCTCGCACCCCTACACGTCGGTCAGAGATGATGATATTTACATTGGTAGGGAATTAGCCTTCTTTTTCAGAGCACAAAAGTTCGCTAATTCTGTAAGTATCATATTAATTTCAGTGGGAAAAACTTGCTTATGTCCTATAGAGACTCGGCAAGGTATGCCTACATTCTTGGACTACCAATTTTACTTTTGAGGCAATTAACTGTTTCATTTGTTTTAGAAACTCAGTTTCGCTTGTTTAGTAGGATTTTCTTGCCCTTATCCTCTTACATGAGTACCGGGTACAAGATTTCCTGCGACCTTGATTTAATAATCATTTATCATCTTGAAATTAACATTAATTGTTAACGATTCCACAGGATAGGTGCCAGTTGCCACGTTGTCCTGTTTCTGACATTCACCATATCACAACAGTATATTCGTTGTGCATTTATTTGCTAATTTCACCATGTTTCGTCTCCAAGCTTTCCGTGCAGATCCAGCAGGTGCAATAGGGACCTTAAGTCATGCCAAAAGGACTGAATTACAAACTCTTGCACATGAGTATCAACTACAAGTTCCCTACCAAGCCAACAAAAATGAAATACATAACCTGTTACTGGATCATCTCTTAGAGGAAGGTAAGATAGACTCTGAAACTCACGAAACTTACTTTATTGCAGATAAAACTGATTTGACAACGATGAAACTCAAACTAGAGCTGGCCAAGATCGAACGCGAGCAGCACAGAGAAGCCCTCGAGCAACAAAGGGAAGCAGCTGCCATACGAAAGGAAGAAAAATAACGTGAAATCGCCCTCAAGGAACGTGAAGCTGCCATATGAAAGGAAGAACAAGAACGTGAAATCGCCCTCAAGGAACGTGAAGCTGCCTTGAGGAAAGAAGAACAAGAACATGAGGTTGCACTACTCCGTGAGCGGGAACGAATACAGCTTGAAACAAAACAACGCCAATTGGAGATGCAACACGAACATGACAAACAACAAGCACTCCTGACTATGGAATGTCGTCAACGAGAATTCGCGTTGGAAACTTCACACCTCACTCAACGCCAGCAAGCTACCGCCAATCTTCCCATCAGTTTCAATATATCACATGCAAGTAAGTTAATGCCACCATTCGTAGAAACAGAAGTTGATGTGTTTTTCACCACCTTTGAAACCCTTGCTAATCAACTTATTTGGCCTGCCGACCAATGGGCAACCCTTCTCAGAGTACATCTTACAGGTAGAGCTGCAGTTACACTCAGTACTTTGGCGTCTGAGAATGTCTACCAGACTCTGAAACAAGCAGTGTTGGACGCCTACCTTCTCTCCACCGAAAGTTATCAAAGGAAATTCCGTGACCACCTAAAGGCAAGTACCACTACCTTTCTCGAGTTTGCTAATACCAAAAGGAGATATTTTATGAAATGGCTGAAAGCAGCACATGTCTCTACCTTTGCAGAACTCGTCAACCTCATGCTAGTTGAAGAATTCTTGAGGCGTGTGCCGCCTCCTGTCCGTCTATATTTAGCAGATAAAGAAGAAACCGACTACCTAAAGTGTGCTAAGTCGGCTGACACTTACAGCCTCATCCACCGGCTGACACCAGAACCATCTTCCAGTAAGAAGTCGTGGTACAGTTACGAGAAAGTGAGTACCGATCAAGCTGGCTCGCAATTGTACTGTAAGTATTGTAGACTCTATGGACATACCATAGATAAATGTGGTAAGTCTCAATACAAAGGAAACACCGAAATGCCAAAACCCAAACAGACTCCTCCTAAGTCCGGTAAGCCTGTGATGAATATTGGTGTTCATGTTAATGATCTTTCTCTTTTCAGTAAACACCTGTATACTGGAACTGTCTCTGCCAACGGTTCAAATCCGGAGGGACGTTTCAAATTGAAGATCTTGAGGGACACAGCGGCTCTTCAATCGATTATTTTGAAGTCGGCTGTGCCCAACATCGCCTACACCGGAGAAACTGTCTTCATTACTGACCTCACTGCTACCACTCCTTATCCTCTCGCCAGAGTCCACCTGGATTGTCCCTTCGAGACCGGAGAAGTCCAAGTCGCCATCAGGGAAAAGCCTTTTCCCATGCCTGGAGTGCAACTTCTCCTGGGCAACGACTTGGCAGAAGACCTGCAACCGACCAACCTGATCGTCATGGACAAACCCCAGGTGTGTACCTCTGTGATGGATAGTCCCATTTTTGAGTATGTTCCAGCAAAGGTTCAAGAGAGTGATGAAGTTTCTCCTCCGGTTTTAGTGACCACCCGTGCACAAGCTGCACGACCACAGCCAGCTGACTTTACTGCTACCGCTGTCCCTCAAGACCCTCAGAAACTACCCCCGAATCGGACCAAGTTGGAGTTCCGTAAGTTACAGAGGGAAGATCTTACCTTGACACCATTATTTTTCCAGGCTGAGACTACACCTGACAGTATTCCTGGGTTCTTCCTAGAGAACGAGTTGCTCTACCCAGTAAACTGAAGGAGGAGGACGATTGGGCCAACGTCGAACAACTAGTGATTCCTGCCAGCCTGCGGCCCACTATTCTACACCTGGCCCACGGAGCACTCTCCCACTACGGATTTAACAAGACTTACCATGGAATCCGTCAAGACTACTACTGGCCAGGTATGGTAAATAGCGTCAAACAGTACGTCAAACAGTGTCATACATGTCAGATGGCAGGTAAACCGAACATCTCTATTCCCAGAGCACCATTGACTCCCATACAGGTGCCTGCGGAACCTTTCCACAGACTTATTATAGACTGTGTTGGTCCTTTACCTCGGACCAGTTCAAGTAACGCCTATATCTTAACCATCCTCTGTCCTACCACCAGATTCCCCATAGCAGTTCCAGTAAATAACATTACGGCTACTACGGTTGTGAAACACTTATTGAAGATCTTCACCCAGTATGGATTTCCAAGAGAGGTTCAGAGCGACTGTGGCACCAACTTCACCAGTGATCTCTTCAAGAGGACACTGGAAGAGTTCAACATCAAACAGGTATTGTCCAGCCCCTATCATCCTGCTTCACAGGGTTCTCTTGAGCGTAGTCATCAGACTATTAAAGCACCCCTGAAGATGTTTTGTAATGAAACCTCTAAGGATTGGGATAAGCAAATCGACCTAATAATGTGTATCTATAGAAGTCTTCCCAATGAGTCCCTAGGAGTATCTCCTTATGAGATGCTCTACGGACGTAAGTGCCGTACTCCTCTCAAGGCTTTCAAAGACTCTCTACGTGATGCCACCTTCAGTGAGCATCAGAATGTGCCCCAGTTTCTTCAAAACCTACAACACATTCTAGAGAGGGTCCGCAGTTTTGCCCAAGATAATCTATTGAAAGCACAGGAGAGGATGAAGACTCATTACGACCAGACCAGCAAAGTAAGGAAATTTAAACCGGGAGACTTCGTACTTGCTTATTTCCCTATCCCAGGTTCTCCTTTACAAAACAGGTTTTCAGGACCCTACCGCATCAAGGAGTGCAGAAACAACCATAACTACGTTCTAGAGATTCCAGATAGGCGGCGGAAGACCCAGTTGTGCCACGTCAACCTCCTGAAGCTATATAACGGTACTCCTCCCACTGTCATGATTAATTACTCGTCATTTAAAGAGCCATACATCCACAGTGAGACCTTCCCTGCTTTTCCTCCCGAAAGCACTTACAAGGAGTCAGCGGTTTCTAATTCGGAAATCCTAACTGATCTTCCCAACTATTTTCAGGACAATCATAGTGCACCTCTCATCAAGATCTTCAAAGAACATCAAGAGTTGTTCCGAGATGATCCTCAAGAGTGTAATGTTACCCGGCACGACATCCAACTGCTCCCTGACACCCGGCCGATTCGTCAACCCTTCTACCGAATCAGCCCTAGCAAGAAGGAAGTCATGCGTGCTGAGGTGCAGTACCTCTTGGATCAAGGACTGGCTACACCTTGTGAGTCCCCCTGGGCCTCACCCTGTATCTTGGTGCCAAAACCCCAAGGTAAGGTGAGACTGTGCACGGATTACCGTAAGTTAAATAATGTGACTGTCAAGGATGCATACCCCTTGCCACGGATAGATGACATTCTTGACGCCATTGGTAATGCCCAGTACTTGTCCCAAGTGGACTTGCTTAAGGGGTATTACCAAGTGTGTCTAACAGAGCGAGCCAAAGAAATATCTGCATTTATCACTCCCTTTGGACTTTTCAGATATGAACGCCTTCCTTTCGGACTATGTAATGCCCCGGCCACCTTTCAGAGAGCTGTCAACCGCGTCATCCAGGGCTTGGATAACACCTATGCCTATTTGGATGATATCGTCGTAGCATCCAACACCTGGAGCGAACATCTGCTCCAGCTGCAACGACTGTTCGCCAAGCTCCTGACAGCTGGCCTCCCATCAACCTGGGCAAGTCCACCTTCGCCAAAGGTAAAGTGCGTTATCTGGGTCATGTAATTGGGAGTGGCAGCCTAGCTCCGTTAGACACACACACTCAAGCCATCCAGCATTATCCACAGCCTACCACCAGGAAGCAGCTCCTGCGCTTCCTTGGTCTTGCCTCCTACTACCGTAGGTTTGTGAGAAATTTTAGTACAGTCGCCACACCCTTAATCATTTTAACCAGTCCCAAGCAACGGTATAATTGGACCATGCAGCAAACCGTTGCTTTCGAACAACTCAAATTCCTCCTCTGTTCTAATCCCATTCTCGCCTCGCCAGATATCACCAAGCCTTTCGTCCTTCATGTCGACGCCAGTGGTACCGGCATCGGTGGTGTCCTGATGCAGCAACGAGGTGAGGAGGTTCTACCTGTCAGCTACTACAGCTACAAGTTGAAACCCCACCAGAGGAACTACAGCACTATTGAAAAGGAGCTACTCTCCATCGTCCTGAATCTCCAGCACTTTGCTCCATACCTACAAGGTGCCAGGTCTACCACCATCTTCTCAGACCACAATCCTCTCCGCTTCTTACATCAAGCCCAATTCACTAACCAGTGTCTTCTACGATGGGCTTTATATCTGCAAGATTTCAACCTGGAGATCCGCTATATCAAGGGTTCTGACAACATTATAGCCGACGCCCTCTGCAGAGTCTATGAAGTAGAAGAAACTCCACCTATTACTCCACCACATGAAGACGTAACTTCTTCCAGAACCGCAGGCTTCGGGGGAGAGTTGCGACGATAATCTCTTTCAAGAGAGATTGAGCCTGCTCTTCCCTATATAATTACGTCAAAATATAAGATACTATATACAAGATACGTTCACCAAGTACCGCCAAACGTTTTGCCCAGAGAGCAAATCATACCCAGCACACCTGGCCACCGCCGTAACCAGCTAACTGCTCATCCTCTGCCTGCCTGTTACTGATTGGCTGGTGTCTCGTCGCACCTGCTCTCCGCCACCACCACAAGTCGACGTCTGGGCTGCAGTGCGCCAGTCTCGTCAGAATATCTCAGTGCTCCATGCAGTTGACATCTCTCGCTGGTAGACTAAGCCTTGGCTTTCGTGTACTAAGGGAGGTGGCAGCTCGAAGCCAGTATTCCAGCACTCATATTTTATTTTGCTATCACTGTAACTTACTTGTCTTAGCTTAACTTTTCATTTGCCAGTGATTATTCATGTTATTTTGTTTGTTAACTTGTCCTGCATATTTTTATGAGATTGCCTTTATTCATGTCTTGTTTTCTAGAGTAATAAAAATTTCATTGTTTATATACTTGTGTTTTGTGTGTCTTTCCATTACCTTACCACAGACGAAAGGACCAACTTTTCTCTTTTTTTTTGTTTATGTGACGAGGCCCTGCCCCTAGCTTTTTAAACAGCCGAACACCAACGCTTTACCGTCACAATATTAATTCAGGAAAATTTGGCTTATTAGGCAAATCGGGCCGTGCATAGTAGGCCAAGAACTGCGTTCTGGCTACTAGGTACGACATATATATATATATATATATATATATATATATATATATATATATATATATATATATATATATATATATATATATATATATATATATATATATATATATATTGGTGTATACTGGCAGCAGGTTTTCTTTCAAACATGTTTCATTGAATATGACCGCATATTCTGTATTTATTATTTTCTGGTTTAGGGCTTCTATCCCTCTAACTATTTTCTTAGCATCAGGGCTTAATTGAAATAGGAGTTCTCCAAAACTCATTTTCGTACTTTTAAGGTGAAGAAAAGAAGTGATTTACTATAGAGTGTATTACACTTATTTGTATAATTTGCACGACGTTTCGAACCTCCATGGTTCATTCTCAAGTGAACAGATCTTACAATACTAGTTGATTTTATACCCGCATTAGGTCAGGTGATAATACAATGAAGGTGAAAACATGGGGGGATACATAAGGGATAAACATAGGGGCTGCAGAAGGCTTATTGGCCCATACGAGGCATCTCCTATCTAAACACAAAGATTAATCCAGTGTAATTGGCCTGTTATGTTGGACATTGTCTTCTGTGTTGGCATCGATATGTTCTTGTCTTGTCCTTACTCTCATGGTGGGTAGAGTAAATAGTTCCGTGATTTGGGTGTTCATGGTAGGTCGCTCTATTCTTATGTGAATTGCCTCAAGAATTTGTAATCTTCTTGAATCTTGGGTTTTGTCTATTATGCAAGTATTCTTGTTCAACATTTCTCTTGTTAGAGTAATGTCATGGGCTTGTCTCATGTGATTCCTAGGGGCACCAGATTGAAGATGGCATGTCAAACGCCTCGTCAGCTTGGTCGACGTCATACCTATGTACTTACATTGAAGGTTACATCCTTCGTGGGGGCAAGTGTACATGTATACAACGCTTGACTGCTGTAGAGGGTTCTCCGTCGGCTTCGGGCTGTTTTTGATAAGGAGTTCGGAAGTCTTCTTGGTTTTGTAGAATATTATCAGGTTTATGTTTTGGTTAGGAGTAGTGCTTTTTACTCCTTTACGGATTATTTCTTTCATTATTCTTTCCTCTTTTATATGTTCACTGTGCATGGTTGATTTGTAATATAACGTCTATTGTGGGAAAGTTACTCGAATCTATAATAGCAAATAAAATTCGTCTTCATCTTGAAAAACATAAATTAATAATTGAGTCGCAACATGGTTTTATAAATGGCCGTTCATGTTTAACAAATTTGTTATCTTTTTATTCTAGCATTGTTGAGGCAGTTGATAGTGGTAAGGATTGCGATGTTGTATACCTTGACTTTAGCAAAGCTTTTGATACAGTGCCACATGAAAGACTGATTAAAAAAATAGAGTCTCATGGTATTGGGGGTGCTATATTAAGCTGGATTAGGGCATGGCTATACCAAAGGAAACAGAGAGTTAGTATAAATGGAATCAAGTCAGAGTGGGAAAATGTTGTAAGTGGAGTGCCTCAAGGCTCTGTCCTGGGACCTCTGTTGTTTATAATATATATAAATGATTTAGATTCAGGTCTGAGTAGCAACATTTGCAAATTTGCCGATGATACGAAAATCGGTAGGGAAATTAATTCGGAGGAGGACTCACTATCACTTCAAGTTGATCTAGATAGGGTTTTGAAATGGTCAAAGGATTGGCAGATGCAGTTTAATGCTGATAAATGTAAAGTTCTGAGGTTAGGTAATGATGATAGAGTTACAAGATACGAGCTAGATGGTGTTGTGATTGCGAAGTCGGATTGCGAAAGGGATCTGGGAGTTATGATTAGTAAGAATTTAAAACAAAAGGATCAATGCATAAATGTTCGTAATAAGGCAAATCGGACACTTGGATTTATTAATCGCAGCGTTAGTAACAAGACACCTGGTGTGGTTCTCAAGCTATATCTTGCTCTAGTTAGGCCCCATTTAGATTATGCAGTTCAGTTTTGGTCGCCATATTATAGAATGGATATAAATTCACTTGAACGTGTCCAGCGTAGGATGACTAAGTTAATTCCCCAAATTAGAAATCTTTCATATGAAGAAAGATTAACAAAGCTTAAGTTGCATTCACTGGAAAGGCGAAGAGTTAGGGGCGACATGATAGAGGTTTACAAGTGGGTGAATGGACATAACAAGGGGGATATTAATAGGGTATTAAAAGTATCAACACAGGACAGAACACGAAACAATGGGTATAAATTGGATAAGTTTAGATTTAGGAAAGACTTGGGTAAATACTGGTTCAGTAACAGGGTTGTAGATTTGTGGAACCAATTGCCGCGTAACGTGGTGGAGGTGGGGTCCCTCGATTGTTTCAAGCGCGGGTTGGACAAGTATATGAGTGGGATTGGGTGGTTATAGAATAGGAGCTGCCTCGTATGGGCCAATAGGCCTTCTGCAGTTACCTTTGTTCTTATGTTCTTATGTTCTTATAATTTTATTGGGGGTGTTGTGGTTTCTGTTCTAGGTTCTGAATTATACCAACGGTCCAAGTGTCTTCTTATAGCAGCGTTTATTTCCGCGTTGCTATATCCGTTGTTCACCAATACCTGAGTTACTCTTTCAAACTCTCTAATCACGTTGCTCCATTCAGAGCAGTGGGTAAGCGCTCGACGAACATAAGCATTGAAATATAAGCATATTTCAATACTTATATTCGTCGAGCGCTTACCCACTGCTCTGAATGGAGCAACGTGATTAGAGAGTTTGAAAGAGTAACTCAGGTATTGGTGAACAACGGATATAGCAACGCGGAAATAAACGCTGCTATAAGAAGACACTTGGACCGTTGGTATAATTCAGAACCTAGAACAGAAACCACAACACCCCCAATAAAATTATATTACAAATCAACCATGCACAGTGAACATATAAAAGAGGAAAGAATAATGAAAGAAATAATCCGTAAAGGAGTAAAAAGCACTACTCCTAACCAAAACATAAACCTGATAATATTCTACAAAACCAAGAAGACTTCCGAACTCCTTATCAAAAACAGCCCGAAGCCGACGGAGAACCCTCTACAGCAGTCAAGCGTTGTATACATGTACACTTGCCCCCACGAAGGATGTAACCTTCAATGTAAGTACATAGGTATGACGTCGACCAAGCTGACGAGGCGTTTGACATGCCATCTTCAATCTGGTGCCCCTAGGAATCACATGAGACAAGCCCATGACATTACTCTAACAAGAGAAATGTTGAACAAGAATACTTGCATAATAGACAAAACCCAAGATTCAAGAAGATTACAAATTCTTGAGGCAATTCACATAAGAATAGAGCGACCTACCATGAACACCCAAATCACGGAACTATTTACTCTACCCACCATGAGAGTAAGGACAAGACAAGAACATATCGATGCCAACACAGAAGACAATGTCCAACATAACAGGCCAATTACACTGGATTAATCTTTGTGTTTAGATAGGAGATGCCTCGTATGGGCCAATAAGCCTTCGGCAGCCCCTATGTTTATCCCTTATGTATCCCCCCATGTTTTCACCTTCATTGTATTATCACCTGACCTAATGCGGGTATAAAATCAACTAGTATTGTAAGATCTGTTCACTTGAGAATGAACCATGGAGGTTCGAAACGTCGTGCAAATTATACAAATAAGTGTAATACACTCTATAGTAAATCACTTCTTTTCTTCACCTTAAAAGTACGAAAATGAGTTTTGGAGAACTCCTATTTCAATTAAGCCCTGATGCTAAGAAAATAGTTAGAGGGATAGAAGCCCTAAACCAGAAAATAATAAATACAGAATATGCGGTCATATTCAATGAAACATATATATATATATATATATATATATATATGTCGTACCTAGTAGCCAGAACGCACTTCTCAGCCTACTATGCAAGGCCCGATTTGCCTAATAAGCCAAGTTTTCATGAATTAATATATTTTCTCAATTTTTTTTTCTTATGAAATGATAAAGCTACCCATTTCATTATGTATGAGGTCATTTTTTTTCATTGGAGTTAAAATTAACGTAGATATATGACCGAACCTAACCAACCCTACCTAACCTAACCTAACCTATCTTTGCAGGTTAGGTTAGGTTAGGTGGCCGAAAAAGTTAGGTTAGGTTAGGTTAGGTAGGTTAGGTAGTCGAAAAATTATTAATTCATGAAAACTTGGCTTATTAGGCAAATCGGGCCTTGCATAGTAGGCTGAGAAGTGCGTTCTGGCTACTAGGTACGACATATATATATATATATATATATATATATATATATATATATATATATATTCCTTCTGGACCTTCTGAAGATGTATTTAATATACGAAAGTACTTAAGGAAATTTCCTGTTTCATTTTTCCTCCGTGGTCTGACATTGTCACATTCTTAATCACGTGTTTATTTTCGTGATATACACACATATATATATATATATATATATCCAATCACAATCGAGTCGGTCTCTCACGTCATTCCCTACAGAGCTGGAAGTGACCACTCTGGAGGTAAGGTCAGTATTATCCGAAGACCAGAGTAGGAAGGACCTACTAAATAAACTGCTGAAGTGGTCTACTGTTTATTTTCTACAATCCAGTACGAACGATTCTTCCAAGGTAACGAATACTGGTAGCAGCTGTGGTATCCAAAATTAATTTTCTGGGCAACGAATTTCAAGTACTCACATCGCCTCGTGTTTCCAGCCGCCATCCACCGCTGCCGCCACCGCCGCAGCAAGCTGCCACAGCCACCCACGCATCAATATTTAATGATATTGTGCCAGTCCGGGGTCCAACAATCAGCCACTATTCTAGGTCGACGTTCTCAGGAAGTAAGGTGCAATATTTACAAGTGAGAACGCAATTTCATCAGTGAGGGGAGAGGAATTTGCGCCGCCAGCTATTTTTTAATTTCCCGCACCATCTTGGAACCTGCGCCACCAACCATCATCACCAAAGCCGACATCAAGCCTTGTGAGTGTTTCCGTATTACAATTGTCGTCAGTCATCGTCGCAAGTATCAACTGATCATCGTGTGTTTACAGTTGTTTGAGAATAATTGGTGTACTGCAATTGTCTGACTAGTGTCGCCACCAGCTTACTCACACCTCGCCTCCTCTCACCATCGCCACTGGCCCCCTGTTACATCACTCTGCTGTGAACTCTTGCCTTGCAAATCGTCCTTCCTCCGCCATCATCGACGTAGTAACGTCTTCTCAGCATTTATTGTCGCGCTCCCAACATCATTTCAAGTGTCGGGTTGCACCATAGCTTCGCGCCATGGCCACGAGGAGCGGTGTCTGCCGCACCAAACATAAACAAATCGTACATGTGCCTCTTCATCGCCTTGCCGCAGTTTTTTGTGTTGGCCACAGTTAGATTGCAAAGCCTGCAGCCCTGCGTTAACTAATTAAGAGCCAAGACTTCGTGTGCCATATTTTAAAAATTTTTAACTTAAATATATCCACAACATCATATGTATTAACCATTCAGCGACTTGTTAAATATTGGAGATGATTACATACTCAACTCCCACAGTTTCCCTGAGTAATTTCTTCATTTCCTGCTTCTCACAGTAATTTCATTGCACATTAATTGTGTTAATAGAGTGTATTAGTAAATTCAAAGTTCAGAAAAGTAAGAAATAATTGTTTTAGTAGCAGTTAAGGATTTGCCCTTTTGATTTCTTTTTCAATTTCTCCAGACCTTAATTTGAAATTTATTCCTTCAATATTTCACATTATAATATTACCATATCAAGTTATATATATACCTTATATACCTGTGTCCAGTTTGTGCTACATTCATATTTCCTGTATTGCCACATGTTGTGTTGAATTTTTTTTTAAATCAAAATTGCAATTACACTTTCTCAGTTTTATAATTTAATTTGCAGTGCTTAGCATGGTTTAATTAATTTACATAACTCTAGTTCTAGTCACATTTCTACCAGATTGCTAATTTAATTCACAATTTTGCTTGTTTTTAATTATTTTGTTGCCTAGTACATTTTAATATTATTTCTGTCATTTTCTTACTTTAGCCAAGTTTGATAATTTTTTAGAGTTTCAAATTTTTGTGTATTATATTTCTGATGCCTGGTGCACTTAATTATAATCTGCGTTCAAACATTACTTCAACGGCAGTGACAATGCCTCCCACTGTTGCAATTTCTTCTTCCAATGGAGCAATTGCTTGTACTAATGTCCAGCGGTCAGCTCAGGAAATGGCTATTCCACTTTTTGCTGGTGAATCCCGCTTGTTAGAGTCCTGGTTTAGCAAGGTTGAGGCAAAAACCAAGGCCCGGTATTTGATTAGTTGTTCATGGGTGGATAAAGAAAAGACACTGACCCCGAGGCCGTGGTCAAAATGATAGCATTCGGGACTTTAATTAATTTTGCCCCAGAGCATACTAAACCGATCATCGAGCAAGAAAATTTTGGAGTTAAACATGAAATTGGTGAAGTGTTTGAGGCTATTAACAATGCCGCCGATAAACTAGCTCCCCGAAGTGCTCAACTGTTGCCATCCTCTGACACTGTGAATGAAGTAACAAGCCCTCAATGTCCTCTCGCAAGCTCTCAAAACTCTTGGTTGCAGAACCGTACCCATGGTCGTAGCACGCAGTCTAATTACCTCCACATAAGTTGCCAAGACGCCATAGCCCATAACCACCCACTCCCTCATGTTGGCATTGTGGTAAGACTTACCACCTTGCAAGGGACTGTTGGTCTGCTCCTAGATCATCACCACCTAGACAACTCTCTCGTTCTCCTCGTCAATCAAATAATTCTAGGCTCCCATATTGCAAGTACTATAAACAAGTTGGTCACCACACTGCGGATTGTAAAGCTAGGCAAAGGACATCCCCACCTCGTAACTCCCACTGTTAGTCTTGGCGAGGCGCACAGCGTCCGAAACATTATCACTTGCGTAATTACAACTCCCAGTCCAGCCATAATACAACGTTCAATTATAATACTCGATCACAGAAAGTTGGAGTTTAAAATGTTCACTCCTTGTCGTCAGGAAACCCCCAAAGCCATCCGTTAACCAATTCAAGTTAGCCAGTCCTCATGCCCTCCCTGTGTACTCAGTAGCTACCCAAAAAAGATTTGGACACTTCACAAAGGAGGACACTGACTCTCGACCGGTTGTAGATGTTGACGGAACCACCGACTTCCTAGGCAACATAAATCACATGTAGTAACTTGTCCAGTCTCAAGTGATGGCCCTCTTGTCTCAGCCATTGTACAAGGTAGAGTTTTAAAAGTTTTTCTTGACTCTTTCGTGCAAAAATTAATATTGTCAAGCCCCAGCTCATAGGGATATTGCAAGTAAGCACCCAGTAAGAAAGTCACCCATACCTTTTCTAAGTCGTGTTTCAGGAAAGACAGTAAAAATTCAGGGGAAAATTGACCTCCCACTCAAGTTAGATGACATCACACTGTCTATGACATGTTTAGTTGTTGCCTATATCCATTTTCCTGGTGACATTCTCCTAGGTTTGTACACCATGATTGATGAGAACATCGCATTGTTTCGCCATCGTTGGAATATTAGTATCAAAGACCACGTCATACCCTTGTGTAGCATGTATCGACAAGGCCATGAGTTCAACCTTCAATCAGACTACGTTAATTTTGCCCACATCCGACTTGCTACCGTAGATTTGTCAGATCCTTGTCGTAGTAGCACACCCGAACATACGGGCACTCGATTGGAGCATCGTAGTTGTGCAGTTGTTAAGGAGAATGAGTATCGAGACCTTCTGAAGGGGAACGCCCTAACAGATTCTCGTTGTCTTGCTCACATAGCAGCTTCCATCTCTGAAGTCACTGGTTCCACAGCTACTGACCCTGTGCTGCACTTTCATTCTCTCACCAGAGTAAGAGTTAAAGTTCAGGGAGTGCCTGAGTTATCGGATGTCATTGGGGAAAGGGAAACGTGTAAAGTGAACGGTACGTTTGTTGAACCCTCCTGCCACACAGTGCAGGATGGTGCTGTTACACAGTATATTGCAAACACTAATAATACCGACATCCATCTCCAGTCTGGCACCCATGTTGAAGATTTTGCCCATTACTCGTTACCAGTGTGAGTGGTGGATGATGTCTCCATGGAACATACTGTGTGTACACTCACACCAGGAGAACATGGATCTCAGCCAGAGGTGCAAGTGCTACACCTCAGTCCAACTAATTTCCCTGAATCCGTGGTTCAGCTTTTGGAAATTTTGAACAGGAATAGAGCCGCTGTTGCTCTATCAGGAGAAACGTTAGGTCTCACTCCTCTTATTACACATAAAATTCCCCTTGAACAAGGAATTATGCCAATTTATGTACCAGCATCCCACCAAACATTTTCACGTTGTCAAAACGTGTTAAAAATGACATTTCTTTGTTTTGGGCACGTTTTAAATTATGTTTAATGTATGTGCCTGGATAATTTGTAAAGACAAGTATAAAACGTGAGGTCATAACGTTTTAATAAAACGTGTTTCATATGTTATGATGTAATGATTTGGGCAAAGGTTTTTAAAACGTTAATTCTAATTATTGGATTTATTAGATTCAGATTCAGATTCAGATGTTTATTCAGGTAAGGTATATACATACAAGTGATGTTACATTAATGGATTGATATATAGATAGAGCTAGTACATACAATGCCTAAAGCAACTATTACGCAATGCGTTTCGGGCAAAGTGTATATTAGGTATAATTGTGTTATATATTAGGTATTGTGTTGTATATTAGGTATAATATGTATTAGGTATAATTATCTTTATTGCATTTAGAAAGATAGAGACAGAAAGACAGCGAGAGAGAGAAATGAGAGAGAAGAGAGTGAGAGAGGAGTAAGAGAGAGAGAGAGAGAGAGAGAGAGAGAGAGAGAGAGAGAGAGAGAGAGAGAGAGAGCTGTGGCGGCAGTGGCAGAGGCAGTTGTGGTGGACAGTGGTGGCGGGTGCAGACGGCTGCGGTGGCGGGCGGTGGCAGGTGGCTGCTAGTAGGGAAAAGTGCGACTAAGCCCCTGCGACAAATCTTGCAACATTACAAGTTGCACAGATGGTCCGGGCAATGTTGCACAGATGGATTGTTGCAAGATAATGCAAGCTGAATGTTGCAAAACCCGATCAAGCTGAATGTTGCAAGATGCTGATGATGAGCAAGATGAATGTTGCAAAAAATTGAGGAAAAAAAGTGGAAAACTGAGACAACAACATCAACAGTAATATCAATAACAACAAAAACATCAACAGCACTATCATCACATCAACAGCATTATCAACATCAACAACAACAACAAAAACATCATTAACAACAAAGGAAAAAAAATCAATGATGGAAGTGAGTGAAGTGTAGTGACCTAGTCAAAATGTAGTGGATGAGTATCAAAATATCCAAATGAATGATCAGAGAGGAATAAGGAAAGAAAAATCGTTACAATAGAGAATAAGTTTATGAGATGAGAGGATAATATCGACAACAAAAGGGAATAGGAGAGAAGAAGATGTAAGAGGAAGTATAACAAAGTAGCAGAGGAGGTGGGAGAAGACGATATAATAGAAAGAAGAAACGAAAATGATCAAAAACATCAAACAGGGGAGATGTATGAGGTGAAAGGAAATTTCAATGGGGGCGGACTGGGGAAAAAAGCGTATACTTACCTTGTGTCCAGATAGTTGAGAATAAGTTCTTTCTTCACTAAATTGTTAGAAAACACTGACTGTGGGTATGGGGGGAATTATCATGTTTTTCACTGGGAAAATCACATCATTAAGATAAGTATTTTCATCATTTTCTCATGGCGAAGCTATGATTGCTGGCTATGTTTCGTCATTTGATCAGTGGATAGATGCTGACGATATATTGCATTGATAATGAAGAAGAAACCCTTAGTTCATAAATACAAGGAGTTGATCCAGTTATTATCCAAGCTTCAGTATTACTCAAGGGAACAACTGATTGAAAAATTGAAGAAAACACATATAAATTGTTTATCAGAAATTGGTAATAACTTTTTAAAAATAAATTGCCTGTGTCTCCCAATGTGGTTAAGAAGTTGAAAAAATACAAATAACTTATTCGCTCATTAGCCAGTAAGAACCATCCATATCAACTAAGAAAGAGATATTAAGTAGGAAACGAGAAGGAAGTATTTTATCAATTATCCTACCTATTGCTGCTAGTTTGATAACTCTCTTGTTTAGCAAGTGATTTTTTTATCTTGTTCCGCATAAAATAATGGAATGTGGTGATCTTACACCTACTCCAGCTTATCAGCCAGTAAAGAGTCCACCTATAAAGAGTATAAAACATTTAATAGATTTGAAAGATCATGAATATGCTCGTTCACTGTTAAATTATTATGAGAGTGGTTTAGTTGAATGGGATCTGAATGGAAACTTATTAGAACCAGTTATGGGTGTTCATTTAATCAACGATATCATTCATAAAATGACAATACAAAAATCTGTATTTTTACCTGATAAATTACCAGTGGTCCAACTGTTTTTCACCTTATCATCTACTTTGCGAGACTTATTCCGCAATAAGACTGCAAGGAAGCAAGTGTATGATGTACCTTCTGTTAAGAGAATGGCAAAAGTGAAGATTGAACCTCCAACTAAAATGAAGACTGGCTGGCTTGGATATTATGAATGGTGAGTATATATTATGTGTAAAGTGTAAAATAATATCAGTTGATAGTATGACATCCAAGGAGAGGGGGTGATGGATACGCACACTATTTATGCTTCCAGTGTATCTGATACAAAGCTTTTCCCCAACAACGTTCCTGGTTCATTCCAAAATAGATTATTTAATCAGTTAGAATTGGATCTAATGACAGCGTATAAAATGTGTCTGCAGAAATTACTCCTTCCTTCAAATTGAACAAGGGGATATTACCTTGGTTTGATAAAAGGTGTTCAATGTCAACAAATATTTTTTGACAAATTGTATATGAAAAGGGCTGCAATTGTTCCAAGTTCCAGTACTGCAGCGTAGATAGAAAGGGAGATTTTGTTTAGTTTTTTCAACGAATTTTACACATTTTCAAATGTAAATAAAAAAACACCTTTCAGATATAATTATTCTATGACACTTTTCTGACACATTAGCAAATATTAAAGGTTCGTAGCTTAGGGAGTTTCCAAAACATCTTTAGTTTTCCTAATATAAATATTCAAATTTCCCCCCAAAATTATGCAAATATCTCATGTTTATTGCTATTATAAAACCAATAAATGAACTTAGGAAAAAACGCTAAGTCGCAAGTGTAGAGACATACACTTTACATATAAGGTGTAAGTTTCATGTAAATTGAATAAAAAATGAAAAAGTTATTTGACCGTTTAAGTTAATTGAAAATATTGAAAATAAATAAGAAAATAATAAAGTCTAAGTTGCTGGCATCTGTGGCTGAGGTTGACATCAACCAGTTTTCTTCAAAATTGGCACCCTTAAAGATAGGCTTATGTGCAGTCAGGTGTATACGTTTCATGCAAATCGTCCAATAAATAAAATAAAAAAAAAATGAAAAACAATTTTTTTTAACTTGCATTTCATTTTTAATAAAACTAATTATAATATATTTTTAATATATGCTATTGTGATAGCTGAGTCATAGATATGTTTTCAGTTGACACTTGTGTTTGATAATCGTTTTTGAACATTTTGGAATAATTTTGACACCTACTTCAATACTTTTTTCTCCCTTCCTATTTATGCTGCGATGCTGAGACTTGGGCCAGATGAAACTCTCTGTATGTTATGTACAACTCGTCAAAAAAGTTTGATTGAAATCGAACGAGTTTTCCTTTATTGCATATTTTGGGCAAATTTGTAAGTAACTTCATCTCATTATGTTATTAAGAATAATAATCCTGAGTCCTATATCCGTGTAGGATCTACATGTGATAATGCACAGGGATGACGTATCATTATTCAAAGTTTTTATTGACATTAAACATTTTAGCTGGAACTATAAAATAAATCAATTATGCAGTTAATGCAGAAACAGATAGAAGATCTTCAGATATTAAACTGAATTTTATAAGTGAAACGCTTAAAGAGTATAACCCTAGATATGGAAACACCTACATTAAGTACGATTCATCCTCTAATCGAAATAAGTTTTATACTATATTTGGTGAGGAGAATATTCAATCTGACACTGGATACAGAAATGTATGTAGAATTTCATTATCCTTCGGCTCTGCACTTGGAAAAGTATTAGGGGTAGATCCTAGTAGTGAATATGATATATTTGTAAGGAGAAAAAAAAACACCTTGAGTGGGAATGACACGTGTCTCTTCCCTCCACAACCTAGAGGAGGAGTTGATATTCTGTGTTTATTGTGACAAGATTTCTTCTACAAGATACGGCAACCAATCTGTTAATATTTTGGACGTAATCTCTCTAAATGGGAGCGATAATAGCAACAGTAAGAAGCTTTATGTACAGTTTAATACTAATATGATAGATGGCATGAGTATTACTATTAGAGACCAAGATGGTACCCCCTTCTATAGAATTTGATGAACATGGATATACCATAGCGGTGTTTCATGTACGTCCTGTAGCAGGACATATATAATACTTAGTCTAGTGCCCCACTCCTCATTAGTCTGAAACAAGTGGAGAAATGCGTGTCAACTTTATTCCCCCCTCTGTTGAGGAATTATTCATTCTGCTGACCCCTCCTAAAGGAGGAGAAACAGATGATATTCGGATTTTCAATAGTACTAGACGCTATACTCGTGGTGGAGGTATACTAAGCTTTTTATGTGGGATAGCACGACGAGCGGCCCTCCTTTATAATGAGAACATTGGCACTGGCAGCGCTGAGCTTGGAGCAGAATGTGTTACAAGACATCAATAATGACAATCAAACTTTCAAACACTCGCTTAAGCAATGAGGAGTTAAAACAATGAAAGGAGTGGGGAAACAAATTATGGGAGGAAGAGTGCAGAAGAATAAAAAGAAGAATTTATTGAATATCAAAAGATTTACTAAGGTGAAATATAATGATGTGTTGTCGTAAAAATCTTCTCACTTGATTAGTAAGATGTAAAGCGAGCACATGTCGGGCAATAATGCTCTGGGACTTCAGGTACCCTTAGAACATTACATAGCAGCTGTTAGTGAAGCTTTTCCTAAAGTATTTTCTCCACGATTGGTGGAAACAACTATAGCGAGTCGTCAAACGGTAGATATACTTCCTGTGAATTCTGGGGTAAACACCAAGTTAAGTCTAGAAAAGTTTAGAACCTATCGGGAATTCATCATATAAGGGGTAAATGGTCAGCTGGTGGACTCATCATCTATTGCATTGGAGCTGAGTATTGATCTGACTGAAGAAGATGGAATAACCCCTATAGACACTGCTAAAAGTATATCTATCGTAAATGGATTATCTCAAACACTATTTAAATCAACTATTGTGTATTTTAATGAGACTGATTGAAAGTAGTTCCTTATTCTTCTTTTTCTGGTCCTACATAAATCTGTTATCTACATTATCTGGATGTAAAGCTGTGCGATATGATAAACTCTCAATTTTTTAATCATTTTGATCCCAGTAAAATTGAAGACACATATTTTACTAATGCAAAACAAGAACAGAAGTGGATGATGGCTGATATGAAAACGAGTGGAGTAAACACATGCTTTAAACTCATTCTGGATGCTACATCTGTTAGTGGATACATATTAGACAATGTAGACATTAGAGTTAGACTGGGTTAGGCTCATAAATGGGTTGTACTTAGCGAAAATGACCAAGCCAATTTTAAATATAATCTTAAGTCTGCACGATTACGGATAGATAGAGTGACTCCCTATCCTGAGGGATTAATAGTGATTTATAAGGCTATGGTACAAAACAACTCCCCGATCACGTATTCTTTCAATAAAACTTTATATAAAATATATATACCGGGTACTGGGCAGCGCTCGATAACACTGGGCCACCATGGGGTACAGTAATACCCGAACATCTTAACATGGTGATTCTTGATATGGAAGCAGTCTCAGGGGCATATAATCGTAATCCTCTTTATTTGGAAAACTGTGATTTAAATAAAGTATTAATATCACAGAATAACATTAACATTATTAATACTGCATGCGACTTCCCTCATAACTGTACAAAACAATATTATACAGCACTTCAAGCCTTAGGGTTTGATAATGATAATGTTTTGAGTTACGATACCTATGTAAATGGTGGAACCATACTAGCTTTTAATTTACAAGCAGAGGATATAGATGACACGATTCCTCTTGAAAAGACAGGTAATCTGAGGATTGCACTGGAATTTAAACAGGGAGTAGCACGGAATAAAGTCATAGTACTTTACGGTACTACAACAGGAGTGATCATCATTAATGCAGTGTTGAGTTATTTGTGATACGAGAGGATAAATATCGATATGAATTGTTTGGAAATAAACGATGCACTTACCTCTGCTTTAGGTGAAAAGGTGGAATATTTAAGGTGTTACCTAACAAACGATGTGACAAAAATTTTGAAAAAAAAAATACATAGATCTCCTGTAGCGTTCGTAATGTGTACGCTGGACTCAGGTTCCAGTAATAATAGGTGACATTGAATAACTTTCTATGTTCATAATAGAGCTAAAGATCTGACAAAGATAGTTATTCTAGACAGTTATGCTAGTCCTAGAATAGAATCGTATTCACCATACTTTGAAGAGTTTATTGATTACTTCCCAGATTATGCGTTATATATTATAAAGAACAGAATACAGAGTCTGAACAGTTACTTTGGTGGAAATTACGTTGTTTATTTTAACTTTCATCTTTCGCATTTAAACTTTGAAGAAGCCTTGAGAAATTTTGATGAAACATTTATATATGGGGAATATGGAGCGAATGACGCTAAAGTGGTGAGATTTACGTATGCACAGATGAAAATGACCGCCTGCAAGCAGACTTTCTGCTTGAAGGTTGAAAACGCGAGAAATTATGCAAAGAAATTACTAACTAAATAGATACATGGTGAGTAATAATAATATTTATATTTATGTTAATCCGAAATAAAGAGTTATATCTGTATTAGTAATTTTCATACTTAACAAACTTATATCTGGGTCTTTCTTCTACAGAGGGTGTCTACAACAACAGGAAGTCTACTTAGCTGAACTTGATAATGAGGAGATTGAGAGAGCTGAACATTATTCCTATAATCTTAATTCTATGAAAGCAGAGTGATTGACAGTTTAAATAAATTAATTAATTATTTATATAAATATGTATAATTTCCCCTACTACTATGCCTTCCTCATGAGAAAATGGTGAAAATACATACCTTAGTAATGTGATTTTCCCAGTAAAAAACATGATAATTCCCCCCCATACCCACAGTGAGTGTTTTGTGACAATTTAGTGAAGAAAGAACTTATTCTCTACTATCTGGATACAAGGTATGTATACGTTTCCCCCCCCCCCCCCCCACTCATCCCCCAGTGAAATTTCCTTTCACCTCATACATCTCCCCTGTTTAATGTTGTTGTTGATCATTTCCATTTCTTCTCTCTATTATATCATCTTCTCCCACCTCCTTTGCTATTTTGCTATATTTCCTTTTACATCTTCTTTTCTCCTATTCCCTGTTGTTGTCGATATTGTCCTCTCATCTCATAAACTTATTTTCTGTTGTAACGATTTTTCTTTCCTTATTCCTCTCTGATCATTCATTTTGATATTTTGATACTCATCCACTATATTTTGACTAAGTCACTACACTTCACTCACTTCCATCATTGATTTTTTTCCTTTGTTGTTAACGATATTGTTGTTGTTGTTGTTGTTGATGTTGATAATGCTGTTGATGTTGTTGTTGTTGATAGTGCTATTGTTTTTGTTGTCTCAGTTTTCCATTTTTCCTCAGTGTTTTTTGTTTGCAACATTCATCTTGCACCATCATCATCTTGCAACATTCATCTTGATCGTTTTTTTGCAATATTCATCTTGCACCATCATCATCTTGCAACATTCATCTTGATCGTTTTTTTGCAATATTCATCTTGCATCATATTCTTGCAACAATCCATCTGTGTGACTGACCCACATGTGCAACATTGCCTGCACCATCTGTGCAACTTGCAATGTTGCAAGATTCATAGTGCAGTGGCTCAGTCACACTTTTCCCAACTGTTGCTGGAGGTGGGGGGAGGCGACAAGCAGGAGGTTGTGGCGGGTTGTGGAAGGCAGTGGCAGTTGGTGGCGGGCTTTGGCGGTGGGTGGTGGCAGGCGGTGGCAGTTGTGGCAGATGGTGGCGACTGTGGTGGGCTGCGGTGGGTGATGGAGAGTGGTGGTGGGTGGTGGCGGGCAGTAGCAACAGATGATGGCAGGCAGTTGCGGCGGTGGGGGGGGGGGATGGCGGGCAGTGGTGGCGGTGGCGGGGGTGGCAGGTGGTTGCTGGCGGTGGCGGTGGCGGGAGGTGACAGGCGGTGGAGACTGTGGCGGGCGGTGGCAGGTGGTGGAGGGCGGTGACGGACGATGGCAGGTGGGGACGGGCAGTGGCAGGTGTTGACAGGTGGTAGCAGATGTTGGCAGGTGGTGGCGGGTGGTAGCAGGTGGTGGCAGTGATGGCGGGTGCTGGTGGTGGGCAGTGTCTGGTGGTGACAGGTGGTGGCAGGTGGTGGCAGATGGTGGTGGGTGGTGACAGTGGTGGCCGGCAGTGGTGGGTGGTAGCGGGTGGAGGCAGGTGGTGGCAGGTAATGGTGGGTGGTGGCAGGTGGTGGTGGGCGATGGCAGGCAGTGGCAGGTGGTGATGGGTGGTGGCAGGTAATGGTGGGTGGTGGCAGGTGGTGGCAGGTGGTGGTGGGCGATGGCAGGCGGTGGCAGGTGATGGCGGCGGTGGCAGCCAGCTAGAAGACAGCCAACACCATTGAAGGCATCAGTTAAACTAAACACATGTGAAGACCAACCGCCAAGACTTGCCACCTCTCCTACATATTCCCTACTAAAAATTTTCTTTCAAAGATTGTATATTTTCTTTGAACAACAAGTTTGATTATCAAGGAACTAATGCATATATTATTGTCACATTAATACTATACAATATCTAATTACATTCCTGCCAAATAATTAGAAGTTAAAAACAAGACAAAAAAATCAACTTATATATAAAAACCAAAATTAGAGATCCTTACTGCTGTCACGGGGCAAGGCCTGTGACCGCACACATCCTGCCTCGGCCGGCCGGCCTCTACCCTGATACACTAACCCCACTCTCTCATTCACTCTCACACACTCTCACTCGCTCTTCCACACTCTCACTCACTCTCCCGCACTCACTCACACACTCACTCAGTCTTCCTCACTCTCACTTACTCTCACTCACTCTCACACACTCTGACACTCACTCACACACTCTCCCACACTCTCACTCACTCTCCCATACTCTCATTCACTCTCCCACACTCTCACTCTACGATTTCATTGACTGAAATTTATGTATATTATACGTACAAAAGATGACTTTATATGAATAGTTAAGGTGTCACCATTCTGCTACCAAATGAAAACATCAGAAAACGTTTTGTGATTGCTGGAATACCGTCTACCACACTCTCAGAGAGAAGAAGCTGATAGACTCATAGAGGAAATGTTTCAGTGATGTATTTGAGTAGAGTAATTCATCATGGAATGATCCAGTGATTCTTATACCGAAGTGAGATGGTACTTGGAGATCTGTAATCGATTATCGGAAGCTTAACAGAGTAACTATTACTGACTGTTTCCTACTTCCAGTCTTAAATGACTTGTTACAAAGTATGGGTTGAAACAAAGAATCCTCAACGTTAGATATGTTGCAGGAATTCTGGCAAATCCCCCCCCCCCCCTAATTAGGAAAGTAAACAGTTGACAACCTTTAGTACTCCCAATAGTCATTTTCATTTCCGAAGAATGCCATTTGGTTTGCGTAGTAGTCCAATAACCTTTTCACGGCTCATGAGGAATCTATTTCATAGGTTGATAGGAAGTATTCTTCTCGTTTACCTTGATGATCTCATAGTCATGTCGCAAGATGTTCAGACTCATTTCCAGAACTTTGAGAAAGTACTTGCAAAGCTTTCAGAATTTAATTTAAAAATAAAACTTGCAAAGTGTTCATTTTTAAAGAATATTAATTTCCTAGGTTATACAGTGACACCTTCAGGCATTACATTGAATGAATAAAAAATTATTGCTGCCCGTGATTTTCCAATGTACCGCAGAAGCCGTAAGACAGTTCACAGGTCTTGTAGGATTTTATCATTCGTTTATTGCTGGATTCTCTATTATAACCATTTCACTTTACAAGTTGCAAAGAAAAGATGAACTCTTTATTTGGGAAGAGGCCTGTCATGTTCACAGAAAATGGTACCATCCGTTTTCTATGTGCGGCGGCTGGGACGCCAGAGAGAGAAGGTAAACAAGAGCGTACAGGATGCTACCAGCTTGGAAGCTACTAGTCATGTAATTGTTTATAAGTATTAAAGTCAGTAACCAAGCGATGGCTTTATATCAACCCTACAACTAAGACTTCCTCTGTAACACACAAACACCACATTGGCGACGAGGATGAACTGTGAATGCAGGTATTTGTTCAGTTTAAAACACAAGGGAGAAGCATGCTGCCTGGAGGAGGAAGAGAAGCTGTGAGCGCCATACCCGATGCTGTATGCTAACCGATGCTGTGTGCTAACCAATGCTGTGTGCTACCCAAACTGTGCTGTCTGAAGAAGCTGTGTACTGAGGAATCTGCCGACGCGATGTACGAAACGACGCTTTGATGCTCTATACAAAACCCGATGTTTTGTATACGAAATGCGCTCTGTGCTACAATTCTTCACGCTGTGAACTGACTGCTGTACCAACTGCTGCCAACTGCTTCACCAACTGCTGCACCAACTGCTGACAACTGCTGTGCTGCTGTGAGTAGTAACAACACATGTACACAAGGGCTAGGTAAGAAGTCAGTTGCTGCTGTATTGTGCTCTGCTGTGAACTTTTGCATTAAAATGCTTGTGTGCTTTGCAAAATTAAAGTAATTACAGTGAATTCTTAACTAACATATACAGTGCAGTAAGTGTTTAGTATTCTGAGGAACATTTTAAGTGATAAGTTTACTTTTATTCAGTAAAAAAAAAATGGTAAATATACCTCAGTTTTCTGCATTTGATCCTGACTATGACCAGACAAACCTGTCACAGAGGTGGATTAAATGGCTTAAAAGGTTTGAAAATGTGTTGATACTTTCTGACATCAAAAGTGCTGAAAGAAAGCGTGCCTTTCTACTTCATTATGCAGGTGATCGAGTTTGTGACATTTTTGATACACTGAAAGACACTGGTGGTGCCAAAGATTATGACACTGCCAAAGCCAAACTAACAGAGCATTTCAAACCAAGGCAAAATACTGCATTGGAAATTATGCATTTCAGGAGAGCCAAACAACTCTCTAATGAAACTGTGGATCAATACCACACACGTCTGCAGGGTTTAGCAGCGCATTGTGAGTTTGCTGATGTTGACAAAGAAATCAAACAGCAAATAATTGAATCATGCACATCTACACGTCTTTGTCGAAGAGCTCTAGAACTTGTTGATGATGAAAGTTCTCTTACCAAGATACTGGATATTGCTCGTCGAATGGAAGAAGCTGCACGTGATGCTCGTGTCATGGAGTGCAGTGCCAATAACGGTTCTGCCACTGTTACTAACAGTGATGAGGTACGTAAGGTTCAGGTAGGACACTGTGATCAAAGAAGATATCATGGCAAACCTAACAGTAAATTGAGCCGAGAGCCACATCACAACTGGAGTCATGGAACAAGACTCAAGCAGTCACAACGATTCACATCAGAGGGTGTCAACAATATATGTTACAATTGTGGAGGAGACTACCCACACCAAGGTAGTGTTTGTCCTGCTCAAGGTAAGAAGTGCTATGAGTGTGGAAAACTGGGTCATTTTGGTGCTATGTGTCGTTCTGCACTAAAGAAACCAGTCTGTGAATAAAAGTACTGTACGAGGATTAGGTCATAGGTGTCGAGGTGGTAAACACAATATTGCACCTCATATGCAGAATGCTAATAATGTACAAGGCAACATTTCCATACAACCAGTCTCAGATGACAGTGAATGTGATTATACTTATGGAGTACAAGCAATCACAGAATGGAATGATCTTCCAAACAACCCAGAGACATGTGTATACATTGCTGGTATTTGTCTCAAAGTTCTCATTGACACTGGATCAAACATTGACACCATTGCTGAGTGCCACTATGAGAAATTTAAAAAACAGTTCCCAAAGCTTGAGAACTATAATGGCAAAGCCACTGCCTATGCTTCAAAGGTAGCCTTGCCATGTGATTGGAACTTTCACTGCAGAGATTAAGTCAAAGAATGCAAAGCTCAATACTACATTCCATGTTGTTAGGAATGCAAAGGAGTCTTTACTCAGTTACAAGACTTCAACCAAATTGGAGCTACTTCAGCTTTCTAATGCTGTAGCAGTGGAATCTGCAAACAATGTTGATGCTATTGTTGCTGAATTTTCTGATCGATTTAAATCCATAGGTTGTTATACTGTTAGCAAAGTACATCTGCATATCAACCCAGATGTAATTCCAGTTGCCCAACCACATCGCTGACAACCATTCCATACTCGCAAGAAAGTCGATGCCGAACTGGATAGGCTGATGGAACCAGAAACAGGCCCAACACCATGGGTAAGTCCAATTGTCACTCCACTAAAGCCGAAGAATCCCGATGAGATACTCATTTGTGTAGACATGCGTGTTCCCAACAAGGCAATAATGCGTGAACGCCATCCTACACCCACTGTAGATGATATGATCTACCACTTGAATGGTGCAACTGTATTTAGCAAGTTAGATTTAAACAAGGGCTATCATCAGCTTGAACTTGATGATGAGAGTCGATTCATCACAACGTTTACGACACATCGAGGTCTGTATAGGTACAAGCGCCTGAGTTTTGGTATCAACAGTGCTGCCGAGGTATTCCAGCACATCATCAGCCAGGTATTGCAAGATATACCTAATGCTGACAACATGTCTGATGACATCATTGTTTATGGCCGTACCCAAGCAGAACACAACAAAGCTCTTCGTGCAACATTGCAACGCTTACGAGAAAAGAATCTGACGTTAAGCCGAGCAAAGTGTGAGTTCAATCAACGTAAAATTGAATTCTTTGGACATGTACTTAGTGACAAAAGTCTGTCTCCAGATCCTAAGAAAGTTGCAGATATCAAGAATGCTGCACCTCCTTCAACGTCCACTGAAGTACATAGTTTTCTGAGAATGGCAAACTACTGTTCTCGCTTTATTCCAGATTTTGCTACCATTACGAAGCCTCTACGTGACCTCCTGAAGAAAAATGCATCATGGTACTGGAGCAATATCGAGCAAAATGCATTTGATGCTGTGAAAGATGTACTAGTAGAGAATGCGACTGCTGCGTATTTTGATCCATCAATGGACAATGGAGTTAACGGTGGATGCTAGTCCTGTTGGTTTAGGTGCTGTATTAGCCCAACACAAACCTGGTCAACCAGATTCCAGAGTAGTAATTGCCTACGCCAGCCGTTCTCTCACAGATGTTGAGCAACGATACAGTCAGACAGAGAAGGAAGCTCTTGCTCTTGTATGGGGCTGTGAACACTTCAATGTGTATCTACTTGGTGCACCCTTCACCACGATAGTCACTGACCACAAACCGTTGGAGACCATCTTCAATAATCCAAAGTCCAAACCTCCAGCTCGCATTGAGAGATGGGTTCTTCGTCTGCAACCATACAACTTTACGGTGAAATACAAGCTGGGTGCAGGCAATCCCGCTGATTATATCAGTCGACATCCTGCCAACAGTTTCACCATCACCAAGCATCAGCAAGTTGCCGAGGAATATGTACACTCTGTAACATGTGATGCAGTCCCTAAGGCTCTCACTCTTGATGAAATCCGTACTGCAACCCTAGAGGACCCAACTCTGCAAGCAACAGTGGATGCATTGACTAAGAAAAAGTTTCCACGCATCCCACCCTCAGGAGTTGACCAAGATGCATTCAAAGCACTTGAACGCATCCAGACAGAATTAAGTGTTACGCAACAACGCGACACCGTGCTGCGAGGTACTCGTATCGTCATTCCAGCTGTTCTCCAGCAACGTTCTCTGAAGCTTGCACATCAAGGACACCAAGGTCTTGTTAGGACCAAACAGCTGCTACGAGAAAAGGTGTGGTTTCCTGGCATTGATCGTGAAGCAAAGGATATGCACGATGCCTGTGTCCCTTGCCAAACTGCAGTGGATACTTCAAGACCAACACCTCTACAACCTTCACCACTACCTGCTGCACCATGGACGGAAGTATCGATGGACTTCTGCGGACCGCTACCAACTGGAGAGTACTTGATGGTAGTCACTGATGATCACTCATGTTATCCAGAAGTAGCAAATGGAGAAGTCGAGAGATTCATGCAACCTCTCATGAAAGCGGTACGCTGTGCTCATGCCGAAGGACGATCCTGGAAACAAGCTATGTATGCTTTTCTCAGGAACTACCGTGCAACACCGCATGGAACATTGGGCAAGTCGCCTGGCGAACTTTTATTTGGACGTCCTATGAGGATCTCACTACCTGTCATGCCAGCCGAGGTAGCGGATAAACGTCTCGTTCAGAAGGATGCGCTAGCCAAGGGCAAAATGAAAATTGCTCATGATCAACGTGCAAAGGAACAATTCATAAAGGTTGGAGATATTGTTCTCGTTAAAAAGAAAAAAAGAGAGAAAGCTAGATATGCCATATGATACAAAACCATATAAAGTGATTAGTGTAAAAGGAACTATGGTAACAGCTAGCAATAGAGATCATAGTATAACACGTAATATGGCCTATTTCAAAGTGATTCCAACTAGTGTAGAAAATGATGAAGTGCAAAGTAGTGCAAAAGAAAAAGAAAAAATGAGTTATAACTCAATAAAAAATTCATCAAGGGATGTTATGGTATTTGGGGAGTCTCGTCCTAAACGTCATGTTAAACGTCCTAAGCGATTTGATGATTAATTGTGTTCCTATGTAATGAAAAGTATTTACTTGTTATGCTGAACTAAATTTAATATTGTTTGAATAATGCAGATCTCTCATTCAATATTTTGTAACTTTGTATTACAGTTTCTTTCATGTTTGTTTAACATTGCATATGTATTTTTAACATTGAAATCCTATGTGGTAAAGATTAAGTTGTTTAAATTCTTCGTGTGCTTGATTAATGTTAAATGTATGCAATATCTTGTGATATGTTAATAACTTACTTTGTGTTAATAACTTTACTTTGTGCTACAAGCATGGTAGACATCCTGTATTCATTCTTTTTTAAAGAAAAGGAGGGATGTCATGTTCACAGAAAATGGTACCATCCGTTTTCTATGTGTGGCGGCTGGGACGCCAGAGAGAGAAGGTCAACAAGAGCGTACAGGACGCTACCAGCTTCGAAGCTACTTGTCATGTAATTGTTTATAAGTATTAAAGTCAGTAACCAAGCGATGGCTTTATATCAACCCTACAACCAAGACTTCCTCAGTAACACACAAACATCACAAGGCCCAGGAACAGTCATTCAAAAAACTCTAGGAGGCATTGATCTTGTCACCTGTTCTTAGGCACCCAGATTTTTCTAAACCTTTTATGTTGGTTACAGATGCTAGTGACATAGGCTTAGGTGCTGCATTACTTCAACCAGAAGGTCACAGAGATCACGCAACAGCTTATGCAAGCCGTACATTATCTAAGGAAGAGAAAAATTATAGTGCAACAGAAGGTGAAGCTTTAGCAGTTGTATGGTCTCTTAAACTTTTCAGAGATACAATTTATAATTACCCAGTTCACAGATCACCAAAGGAAATAAATTCTCTAGATTTTATTTTTAAAGTGTCAAAAACCCTTCCCTCAGCATAAGTATGTAAAAAAAAAAAAAAATTGAACTTTGGCTGCTATGGGGTCCGGAAGTTGGGGCGTGACGTCATCACTCCCTGTGCGCCCGTGACGTACGCTCCCGGGGCCAGTAGGGCTCTCGGGGCGGGGCGTGCGAGTTGCCGCGAATATATATTCGTTCATTTTTTGCGCACAGTTCCCAATAAAATTTAATTGTTTTTACATGCTAATCCAATGTATAATGAACACGTACACTATATTATGCCAGTAGAACATCCGTACTGTCCATATACACTGTGGTGCTGCATTACTTCAACAGAAGGTCACAAAGATCACGCAATAGATTATGCGAGCTGTACATTATCTAAGGAAGAGAAAAATTATAGTGCAACAGAACGTGAAGCTTTAGCAGTTGTATGGTTTCTTAAACTTTTCAGGGATACAATTTATAATTACCCAGTTCACAGATCACCAACAATAAATCCCTTTGGAATGTTTGCTAGATATTTGATCACAATTCAAGAGTTCTATGCCACATTTGGTTATATTCCAGGAAAGAAAAATATTGTAGCTGATGCGTTTTCTCGACACATAGCTGCGATTCAGTTAAATTAGCCAGCATTAGATGCTACAGTAGTAGAGACAGAACAGAGGCAAGACCCCCATATGGGCACCCATCATTAACCCCTTAACTGTGTTGCCTCCATATATGACACCCCCGCAGTGCGCAGGAAATATATTCTCTTGATTTTTTTTTTAAAGTGTCAAAAACCCTTCCCACAGTATGGGTATGTAAAAAAAAATCAAAATTGTACTTTGGCTGCTATGGGGTCCAGAAGTTGGGGCGTGATGTCACTATTCCCTGTGCGCCCATGACGTACGCTCCCGGGGCCAGTAGGGCTCTCGGGGCGGGGCGCGCAAGTTGCCGCGAATATATTTTCGTTCATTTTTTGCACACAGTTCCCATTATAATTTAATTGTTTTTACATGCTAATCCAATGTATAATGAACACGTACACTATATTATGCCAGTAGAACATCCGTACTGTCCATAGACACTGTGTTACGTGCATCACAAACAAGTTCACTTATCCTGCACAATTTCCAATGTATCATGCCTAATAAATTTATATATACACTTTATATACACACTGTACAGCATCACACACTATATACACACACCATAAACACACTCAGAACTCCGCGAGTATGTGATATGCTGCGAAACAGCCAACGGCGCCGAGTGGCACCTTGCGCTCCACGCACCAGGTGCTAATGCATCTTCGTTTTTGTTCTCTGCGGGTAGTGTTCCTGCATACTATGCACGCACGTTTACCTTTCTCCCGTGATGCTGTGTCTGGCATATACTCGAGCATGTGTACTCCGAGGTTCTCATTACCCCTCAATCTGTCTGGAGCTGCATGTGGCACTGTTGCTTGCACCCCGTGCGGTACAATAGAGCCCTCCTTGCTATACTTTACTAGCAGCTGTGACACAACACCAGCACTGAATGTACATATAGACGGTCTCCTGCCAAATTTTACTAGGTACATATTTAAGCAGTTGAGCACTGCAACATCCATGAGGTGGAAGAAGAATTTTTTCGTCCACTTCACAGACTTGCGCACGCACTCCACTCCACCAAGCATCATGTCACATTTATCGACGAGGCGCATGTTCACGTTATAGTCTGGCTTATACACGGTGTTGCGTGTCTGAAAGTGGACTTTCCCACTGTCCAACATGGCACCAGTGTGAATCGTAGTTGTTACGTACCTCTATAAGATACGTAATTAAATAAATTAATATGTACATTTATAATTGTGTATAAATTACATGTCTGTATATTGATATACTTATATGTTCTATGTAAAATAATTTCATGTTACATTGTTGGCGTTAGGCCCAATGTATCGTGGGAATGATTGTTTTATTTCTTTGTGTACTCAGTTTTCCATGGGAACTAATGATTTATATGTGATCATATGTGGGTAACATAGGTGAATAATAATTGTGTGAACTGTATCTGGCAAATTGTCGTGGGATAGTCCGTTGCTGGATGAGCATGCCATCATTCCCCTTTGTATGTGTATTTTAATTACTGTGTAAAGCAATAATTACCTTATTTTGTTATACCAATATGTATTGACCATTCATTAAGTTAGTTTAAGATTATTCTTGTCACAATATATTGCTCCATTGTAGAAATAATAAATATTGTACCTTTGGCAAATTTTCGCGGGGCAGAAGCAATGATTTTGACTCCCGCAGATATGTAAGTCAGTAGCTTCAAGGGACCAGAAGGAATAACATGTGGGAGATAAGTCTGTTTACTTGTTGCTGTGTCATGTAGTAGATCTTTATTCTGGGAGAGACAGTATTTTGATTTTACTTTAATAGTGGACCATCTGTACTTGAGATAATATTGATTATATATTGTTAATATATATATATATATATATATATATATATATATATATATATATATATATATATATATATATATATATATATATATATATATATATATATATATATATATATATATATATATATAGTTTTATGTCTATTTCTTCCGTCCTAAAGGAGAAATTTTACTAAATGCTTTGTACCAATTAGGGGGTTACACTGGTGACCCGCTCTAAGACAACAGCAATTGTAGTATCTCTAGACATAATTAAAGCTTGGCTGTTGTAGGGTCACGAGCCGTAACGTACGATAGGTAACAGTAGTCAGCATATTCACCTCGCGTCTGTCCTTCCACCGCACTGACAGCATATTGTCACACTTGCGCAGCTGGCACTCACCCACGGCAATACCTGGAACGCCTGGACGTCCATTAGCTCCCCCTACAGGAAGTCGTAAGTGGGAGAGGAGGGTAAGAGAGAGCACCCTCCTGCGGAAGTAGGGCCATTTGTCTTAAAGGGTTTTCGTTGTCTTCAGAGTGGAGCTGTTCGTCCCATCACGCTTCCCCATACACTGTGGATTCATTAAGGAGGAGCGAGGTACATACTCCTGCCAACAGACAGACAGACCCACACCTGTCAGCCATCAATCACTTCTCATTTGACCCGGGTCGTTTCCCTCCCCTCACACACAAACGCGCCGCCAGTTCCCTGCGAGACTTCATCCGGTACACACGCGTCATACAGCTCCATGTCATGGAAAGGCGAAGCTCTACAGCCTGCATGAAATGCGGAGTGTTTTATATTCCATCAGCAAATCAACTGTGTCGACTGCAATGCGCAAGCTGTGAAAAACCGCCCCTAGGACATTACGACATCAAATGCAAGCGATGTCAGCAGATTTTCTGTGATAACCGTGAGTGTTATTCATATTTAATATTCCACAGTTCATTTTATGACATCCACAGGTGAAATATCGCTTGTAAACTACTATAGTGTGAGAATATTTACTCATTCAGGCTATTACATTCCACACAGTTAAATATGTTCTTTCCAATTTCAGTTTACAAAACCGTGAAGTGTCCTTATTGCTCACCCGCCCCGCGAGGAGGTCATCGTCGGAATGAAACTTCACATAAACGTAGGTAGCATATAGAAATATACTTCTCGTATCTATATTTCATCCACTTGCAAGCGAACACACATGCATAATAAACATATTTTTTCCTCATTCACCCGTGCTGAATATCATTTGTTCCATTTCAGGTTATAATCCCTACCTCAATCGACGGAGGGAACAGATCGACGCCTTCGAGGCTATACCTCATTCCTCACACACTGAGCTAAGGAGAGCACATCTCACTCGCCGGGAGTCACAGCCCCTTCATCAAGGTCAGCCACCCTGACAGATGGGGGGCTAAGAGACCATATCGCCCCCTGTTAATACAATATTACGGATTCATACCCACTCACCTGCTCAACCCCTTCACCATGACATAAGTAAGTTAATACCGACTTATTTCAGTCTATTTCCTAAACATAATAATTCCCACTAGTCTGTTCCCTAACCTCATAAAATATATATATATATATATATATATATATATATATATATATATATATATATATATATATATATATATATATATATATATATATATATATATATATATATATATATATATATATATATATATATATATATATATATATATATATATATATATATATATATATATATATATATATATATATATATATATATATATATATATATATATATATATATATATATATATATATATATATATATATATATATATATATATATATATATATATATATATATATATATATATATATATATATATATATATATATATATATATATATATATATATATATATATATATATATATATATATATATATATATATATATATATATATATATATATATATATATATATATATATATATATATATATATATATATATATATATATATATATATATATATATATATATATATATATATATATATATATATATATATATATATATATATATATATATATGCTTTCTAGAGATAATATGTTTTTCTTTTTTTTTACAGACGACGACACACCGCTGTGCATAGATTTGGCATCCAGCAGCAGCAGCAGTGGCTGTGAGAGTGACACAGCAGGGCAGACAGTGCCCACTTACGGCTCTCACAGGGAGGGGAGGACTCGTTCACGCGCTCACTCAACCCCCCCGTTCCTCCCCCAGCCCCATACCCCAATCAATCAGCGACAGCTATGACAGCGGCAGCAGCAGCAGCAGTGGTGAGAACCATACCATTTTCATCTTAGACAGTGACTCAGACGACAGCTCAGCAGACCGTGACCTTGACCCGCTAGCGTCTGTCAATTCTGACTTGTTAGCACCGTCTGGCGTAATAGCTGACCAGGCACTCTCCCCCATTCATCTCGGAGGGGGAGGGCTATCACCACCCCCCACCCCTCCCAGCCCTATCCCATCACCCCCGCCACCTCTTTCCCCCTCTCCTCCACCTGCCCTAAAAATTCAACCTCAGCTGCTGGATCGAATTGATAACTATAACGGCAGTTATGTCCGGCTTTCATTCTCCATACCAGAACATGTTAACACCTCCCCAGGACTCTATCTGCGAACATACAGGGATTTTTTCTTTAATGAGATACGCGCCCTTTTCTCTCCACAACACCCATTCCTCCTAATTTACCCAGACGTCACTCTAATTGTGCAAAATTTAAATGTACAACAAGACGGGGAGGATAATCTATTGGATCCTATAAATAACGACGGCTTTCCCATACGAGGTGAGGGGCGAAGAATTACTCTAGAGGAAGTAGAAACTCTTATTGATTTTTGGGCTGACGAATTGACCGGGAAAATATCCCAATACCTGGAAGCGAAGGAAGGCTCCAATGTCTTGGTTGAGCGGCTCACCGGGTTTTACATTAACTGTGGTCAGATTGAACATCCGATAAGATTAGGCTCGCATGTAGACTATCCTGAAGGCTTGCGTGGAAAAAAATTTGTTTTCAATCCAGAGGGAGAGGCAGATATTTGCCTTATGCAGTGTGTTGCTGCTTATAAATGTTTAGCTAAGGGGATGCGACTAGGTAATATCCGCGCTAGATCTGTGAATGCTAGTTGGTGTCTCAGACTCATGAAATGGCCGGCTGATGTTAATTCTGCAGTAACATTCGAGGATATTCACAAGGTAGAGAAAATGAATAAAGTCAGTATATTCATCTATTCACTAGAAAGAGATGAAAATGCTAGACGACAACAACGACACTACATTACACTAGCTAGGAAGGGAAGAGGCGGATATACAGATGTCATACCACTGCTGATGTTGGAAGCTCAACACTTAGTATTAATTAAGGATTTTAACCAATATGTACGTAATATGAGCAGCAATCCAGACCGCATCCCAAGTCATCACAGCTTCTGTCATTGTTGTTTGATATCACTCCCAGCAGATAGCATGCAGTGTCATGAAAGTACATGCAAAGTACATCAGACTCTCAAATTCTACCCACCAGAGAGGAAGATTACTTTTCGTAACTATTGACGGGGATATGGTCCTAGTCACATGTGCTTTTATGACTTTGAGTGCATGCTAGACCGCTCGAACCCTAAGGGAATGATAGAAACACGTCACAACGCAGTGGCGTATGCGTACATCATCATTGACAGACAGAAGAATATTGTTGAGAAAGATACTTATTTGGGTAAAGATGCGGCCAATCACTTTGTAACCACGCTAGAAGCGTCATGGGCTAGAATCAAGAAGGGGTTAGTATCCTATGAACTTCACATGTCCCAGCAACAGCAGGCACTATTTGAGACAAAAACAGCCTGTGAACTCTGTGATGTACCTTTTAACGGAGAAGATGTAATCAAAGTCCGTCATCACGACCACACAGTAAGATTCCACAATTATCAAGCAGCTTACTGTGATAGATGTAATTTGCAATGTATAAATTCATACAAGTTCCTATACACATTTTCACACAACGCTTCCTATGATTTAGGAGTAATCCTAAACGAGATGAGAGATAGACCAGGAAGTGAAATAGATATATTAGCCAAGGATGGATTTAAATTTATGAAAGTTGATGTGAACAACTTAAGATTTTTGGATAGTTTAGCCCTTCTCAACGGCTCGCTAGGAAGAATAGCCAAGGATCACATCGATAGTGGGAAACCTACCACATTCACTTTGGCTATGTTAAAAGGGGTAAATAAAGCGGCCATCCCAAAACTACTCAAGGGTAAACAATCATTCTGCTATGATTATTTATCCTCTATGTCTGTGTTAGATGAACCACACCTTCCTTCTCGCGATAAGTTTTACAATACACTAAAAGACGAAGAGTTGTCAGAGACAGATTATAAACAAGCCTTAGAAATTTTTTATTTGGCTAAATGTCGTAACATAGGGGAGTATCTGCTCCTTTACCTCAAAGTGGACACAGGTTTGCTAGCTGATGTGTTCACAGTCTGGCAAGACACCATGCTTGCTCTCTACAAATTAGACATTTCACACTACATTTCTTTACCCTCATTTGCTTGGGATGCGTTCTTGCTTAAATCGAAAGTTCAACTTGATGTTGTGTCAGACCCAATGTTATATGATTTACTTCATCGGAATCTCCGAGGTGGGTTCACCAGTGTGACGAGACAGTACACGAATGTGGAGAACAGGCACACAGGCTTAGATCTAGGGGAAGATAGTAGCTACATCATTTACTTAGATTTTAATAGTCTTTACGGGGCGTGTATGACTGAACTACTCCCTCGGGGCGGGATCCGGAAACTGTCACACGATGAGCGTGACGTGCTGCTGGAGCAAGGCTTAGAGAATATCCCATGTGACGGGTCCAAGGGATATTGGGTGTTGTGTGATACACTGCAGGTCCGACCGGAGGTAGCTAGGTATACAGATGAACTGCCCCTAGTTCTTTCACATACTTGCATTACCGAGGAACACATTTCACCCTACAGTAAGAATATTCTTACAGAAGAAAGTCGTGGACTGCCTAAAAACAACACTAAATTAATCGCTTCTCATCTTCCTCAGAAAGACTACCTCGTTAGTCTGGACTTGTTACAGTTGCTCATGCTCATTGGATTAGAAGTAGCTAAAGTTCACGACATCTACGAATTCGAGCAGGAGAGTTACCTTAAAGACTTCATTGAAACCAATGTTCGTGAACGAGCCAGTACCAAATGCGCGATAAAAAAAAAAGGCTTTCAAACTCGTATCAAACTCTATATATGGAAAGAGTCTCACAGATGTATCTAAATATGGGAACAAACACTATTTGGTCACAGATCGTAGTCATTTCCTGAAACATGCTCGAAACCCATTCTTCAAGCGGAGTCTTTTGTTAAGTAAGGATCGTGTGATATGTACTATCAAGCAGAAGTCTCTCCTAGTCAACACTCCTACGTATCTGGGTTATTATATACTTCAAATTGCTAAGAGGCGACTCTATGAGTTCTGGTATGATATTGTCAAACCTGCGTATGGGGATAAAGCGAGTCTGTTATATACAGACACAGACTCTTTCATCATTAAACTGGACTGTCAGGATGTGTTTGAAGAGTTGAATAAGTCTCCGCTCTTCGACTGTATGGATTTTAGCAATTTTAATGTCACACATCCATCCTACTCTAAAGCGCGAGAAGGTGAACTAGGGTTGCTCAAGTCTGAAATAGGCTCTAAGATTATTAACCAGTTAATTGCTCTCAGACCTAAAACATATCCGTTCACCACACATGATGGGGAGCACACTTGCAAGTGTAAGGGCGTACCATACCATCTACAAAAGAAACTCTCACATGACTCATTTCAACACACTCTTGAAACAAACACTTCAATCAGGTATGTGTCGAGATCTATACGCAACGTGCAAGGAAAGATTTGTACATGTCGCAGTACCTGCAGAGGATTGTCGGCATTTGACGATAAACGTTACATTTTAAGCCCCACACAGTCCCTAGCGTATGGTCATCCTGATATTCCCAATAACAATGATGATGCGATGGATGTAGAAGTGGGAGAGGAGGAGGAGGAGGAGATGGAAGAAGAAGTGTTTATGGAGGAGGAGGAAGTAGAGCAAGCACAGAGACTCTACCCAATATTCCATCCCTGGAGCAAACGCGATGCTACAGCTCAGAAACTATTCAACCCTCGCTAGATTTTATGTTGTACAATTGTTAGGTAGTATTAAGATGGATGCCCCATATGACTAGAACTTTGTATACTAAATGAATAGGATGTTTAATATTATTGTTTGTGAACTGTAAGAACTATGATTAGTTTAAAAAAAAATAGGATGTTTAATATTATTGTTTGTGAACTGTAAGAACTATGTTTAGTTTTAAAAATGTTGTTGCTGTACATAAAATATGTGAATAAACACCTGTAAATGACTATGTTTGTATAAATACCACCTCAGTTCCTTAGTTTTTAGCAGTCTTAACGAAGCATTAATCATGGATAGTTCCTATGATATAATCCATGCGGAACATCTAGATATTTTCAGAGAACCATCTCGTGTTATTATTGCTGGTTATTCAAACAGCGGAAAATCCTACTTGTGCAGTAAACTTGTAAGGAAGTATCAACACAAGTTCTCCTCAATAATCATATGCGGAGGAGGTTACTCTGAATTACGATCAGATCCACAAATTAAAGGGAAGCTGATCGAGCATTCAACCATTATTGATCCTGTGGAAGAGCGAGTAGATAATGACTCGCATATCTTAGTAATCTACGATGACCTTTTTACAGAGTCTGCGAATTCAAAAATCGTATCAGACATGTTTACTAGGGGCAGACATTTCACGGTTTCCGTCATATTGATTACTCAAAATATATTTTTTCCTGGTAAATATTCTAGGAATATTAGTTTAAATGCTTCTCATTTCATATTGGTTAAATCACGAGACCTGTCACAAATTGAAACACTCGGACGACAAATATTTGGGAAAGTGGATTCAAAGAAATTTGTAGAGGTATATAAGCAAGTTATTAGCCAACCCTACGGCTATTTGCTAGTAGATCTGGGCTCGAACACTCCATCTACGATAACATTACGCGGTAATATTGTTCACGAACCCCCTTATGAGATAGTTTACCAATGGTGAGCAAGAAAGATGTACTGGAACGAGTATATAACGACCCCTCATCTAGCGGAGGGCTTGGAGGGGTACAGAGATTGTATAAGGCCGCCAAATTAATTAACTCTAGTATAACTCTAGCCGATGTAAAGGACTATCTGAAAAGCTCTGACTCCTATACGTTGCATTATTTACAACCACATAAATTCCCTCGGCGTCGGGTGTTAAGCCCTAAACCACGACTATTTCAAGCTATAGACTTGGCCGAAATGAGTTTATTGGACAAACATAATGACGGAGTGAAATATTTACTCGTATGTGTTGATATTTTCTCCAGGTACGCCCAAGTAGTACCCTTACGCGCTAAGGATGGGAAAAGCACCAGTAATGCTCTTGCTTTAATTCTAGATTCAGCTCATTCTCAGGGAGTGCGCAAAATTAATTCTGATCGAGGTGGAGAATTTTATGACGCCACTATGAAAAAAATGCTGGCAGCAAGGAAAGTACGGTTATATAGTGTATTTTCTCAGGAGACTAAAGCTTCAATCGCTGAGCGGTTCATACGTACTTTAAAAGGTAAACTTTACAAGTTTATGACGGCGCGCAACACTTTAAAATACATGCAGGCTCTACCGGATATTGTGAAAACATATAATTTAACCCCACACAGAGGATTGAAGGGGAAGACACCTGCGGAGGTGCACGCTCTATCCTCGCCCAGCGAACACGCCAATCAATTTGATTTAATGTATTAAAGCCCGAGCAAATCAAAGAGAGCTGTCATTCCTCGATTGAGTGTTGGTGATACAGTACGCATCACTCTATCTGATCGCATTTCCAAGTTTAAGAAAGGGTTTAAGCAGCAGAACACCCGTGAGATCTTTACAGTTACATGTATTGATCGGAGACAACACATCCCTTTATACTTTCTAAAAGATCTGAATGGGGAAGAAATTGATGGTGGCTTCTATAAACAAGAATTAACACCAACACATTTGCCTCAAACCTTTAATATTGAGAAGGTATTGGGACAACGCAAAGTCTCTGGCAAACTCCAGTATAAAGTTAGGTACGCAGGTTATGATCGATCATTTGATCAATGGATTGATGCTGCTGAGATATTACATTTATAATGAAGAAGCCCTTAGTTTATAAATACAAGGAATTGATCCAACTATTATCAAAACTTCAGTATTCCTCAAGAAAGCAGTTGATTGAAAAATTGAAGAAACCACATATAAATTGTTTATCAGAAATTTTTAATAACTTTTTAAAAAAAAAATTGCCCGTGCCTGACAAGGTCGTTAAAAAGTTGAAAAAATATAAATTGCTTATTCGGTCACTAGCCTGTAAGAAACCTTCTGTGACAACTAAGAAACAGATATTAACCAGCAAACGAGGAGGCAGTATTTTATCCATTATTTAACCGATAGCGGCTAGTTTAATTACACGGTTGTTCAGTAAGTAAAATGAAAGCCTTTTATCTCGTACCGCGTAAAATAGTGGACAACCGGAAAGCTGCACACAGCCCTGCTTACCCCACTGTGAAAGCGGTTGCTCGTCATCTTACTGTCAAACCACCTCCTCCTCCTCAGTTGCATACCAACCCTTCCATAAAACATTTAATAGATTTGAAGTTGAAAGTGAGAGATCACGAATATGCGAGATCCTTGCTAAACCATTATGATGCTACCGGAATCGTTCGTTGGGATCTGAATGGAAATGTATTGGCTCCAGTATCTGGCATACATATAATTAATGACATTATACATAAAATGACTGTGCTTAAATCTGTTTTTTTACCGGATAAACTCCCCATTGCTCAACTGTTTTTCACATTAACATCTACATCGCGAGATTTATTCCGTAATACTACGGCAAGCAGTCAAGTGTATGAACCACCATCTCTTAAGAGAAAGGCAACTGTCAAGATTGATCCTCACAGTAAAAGGAATGCTTCCTGGATCGTATATTAGCAGGTGAGTGTATATAAATGTGCGTGTAATGTGTAGCTGGTCTTACTAGGCAAAAAGCAGTCTAAGGAGACAGAGCGATGGACACTCACGTGATATACGCCACCAGCGTATCAGATACGCATTTATTCCCCAATAACATCCCCGCATCTTTCCAAAATCGATTGTTTAACCAGCTAGAATTAGATCCCAGGAGGAGTTATGAAATGTGTCTACAAAAATTACTCCTCCCCACTTCACATTACGTTATTAAGCGTGATAATCCTGAGGCATATATACGTGTAGGCATTACGTATGAGAAAGTTGGCGAGGGGAAATACATGCATTCAAAGCATTTATTATCATCTGATGTTTTAGCCGGAACTATAAAAGAAATTAATACCACGATTAATACAGAAATAGAGGCCATATTTTCAAGTAATACTAAACTGAGTTTTTTAGGAAAGTCATTAAAACAATTTTCAGCTAAATATGGAACGCATTTTATTAAATATGATTCTTCCTCCAATCGAAACAAGTTCACTACTGTGATTAGTGATGAGAATATTAGCTCTGCAACGGGGCATAAAAACATCAGTAGAGTTACATTATCATTTGGAACCGCTTTTGGGAAAGTGTTGGGCGTAGTTCCAGAAATAGAATATGACATATTTGCAAAACGTCAGTATGCCTCGAGTGTAGTTAACACATGCCTATTCCCGCCAATGCCTAGAGGAGGAGTTGATATTCTGTGTGTTTATTGCGATAGAATCTCTTCTACTAGATATGGAAACCAGTCTGTAAATATTTTGGATGTAATCTCCCTAAATGGAAGTGATAACAGCAACAATAAAAAACTATATGTGCGTCTTAATACTAACATGATAAACAGCGTCAGCATTACTATTAGGGATCAAGATGGTAACCCAATACATTTCGATAAACGTGGGTGCACCATAGCAGTCTTGCATGTACGCCCCGTTGCAGGAGGTATATAACACCAATGCTTTCCCGCCACTCCTCATTCGTCTGAAACAAGCGGAGAAATGCGTGTCCACTTTATTCCCCCCTCTGTTGAGGAATTATACATTCTGTTAACCCCTCCTAGAGGTGGTGGGACTGATGATATACGGATTTTCAACAGTAGTAGACGTTATACGAGAGGAGGAGGAATATTTTCCTTTTTAAGCGGGATAGCGCGTCGAGCAGCGCCCTTTATCATGAGGACTCTGGCCCCGGCTGCGCTTAGCTTGGGGCAGAACGTACTAGACGACATTAATAATGACAAACAAACTTTCAAACAATCTCTTAAGAAACGCGGAATTGAAACATTGAAAGGAGTGGGGAAGCAAATGATAGGCGGAAGAGTGCAGAAAAAGAATAAACAAACAAAAAAATTAGTAAACATCAAACGTTTTACTAAAGCGAAATATAATGATGTGTTGTCATAACTTCTCACTCGGTTGGTGTTGTCTAAAGCGCGAACATTGCCGGATATAACGCTCTGGGCCTCCAGGTGCCATTAGAACACTATACAGCTGCTGTTAGTGAAGCCTTTCCTAAAGTATTTTCCCCTCGATTGGTAGAATCAACAATTGCCAGCAGACAAACGGTGGATGTATTACCTGTGAATTCTGGGGTCAATAATAAGTTTACAGACACCTATCTGGAATTCATCATCAAGGGAGTGAATGGCCAACTGGTGGATTTATCATCTATAGCTTTGGAGTTGTCTATTGATCTAACCAAAGAAGATGGAATAACGCCTTTAGGAGACGCTAAAAACGTTTCGTTGGTGAATGGACTATCGCAAATTCTATTCAAATCCGCTATTGTGTATTTAAACGAAACAGTAGTTGAAACTAGCTCATTATTCTCATTCTGGTCATATGTAAAGTTATTATCTACGATTTCTGGGTGTAAGGCTAGCCGGTATGATAAACTGTCACAGTTTTTTAACCGAGTCGATCCTGGTAAAATTGAAGCTGGTTATTTCACTAATGCCTCGGCTAGTGAGAAGCAACGGATGACTGATATGAAAACGAGTGGTGTGAATACTTGTTTTAAACTAATGCTGGATATCACATCCGTTAGTGAATACGTTTTGGATAATGTGGACATCCGGGTGCGGCTCGAACTTCAACCTGATAAGTGGCTTATACTCAGCGATAATGAACACGCCAATTTTAAATACAATATCAAGTCTACACGTCTATGGGTGGATCGGGTATTGCCATACCCTGAAGGATTAGTAGCCATTAATAAAGCCATGGTGCAGAACAACTCTCCTATTACGTATACTTTTAATAAAACTTTATACAAAACGTATATATTGGGCACAGGTCAGCGCTCTATAACAATGGACCAGCCGTGGGGGACTGTTATACCAGAACATTTATATATGATCATCCTTGATATGGAGGCGGTGTCTGGTGCATATAATCGCAACCCGCTTTATTTGGAAAACTGCGAGCTTAGTAAAGTATTAATATCGCAGAATAGCACTAATATTGTCAATATTGGGTGTGACTTCCCTCATAACTGCGCCAAGTTGTATTACACAGCATTACAAGCCTTAGGCTTCGATAAAGACAATATATTATCTTATGACACATATGTGAATGGTGGAACCATACTAGCCTTTAATTTACAACCCGAGGATATAGATGACACCATACCGATTGAAAAAAGTGGTAATCTGAGGATCGCTTTGGAATTTAAATGCGGAGTGGCTAGAAATAAAGTCATTCTAGTTTACGGGTCTACAACAGGTGTGATCAGCATTAACGCGGATCGTCGCGTTATTTGCGATACGCGAGGATAAAATACTAATATGAATTGTTTGGAAATAAATGAGGCTATCAGAATTAATTTAGGTGATAGGGTAGACTATCTAGGATGTTTCCTAGCTGATGACGTACGGAAAATATAGATAAAAATACATAAAAAAAGACCTGTGGTGTTCATAATGAACACTCTGGAGTCGGGTTCTCGTAATAAAATGGGCCACTGGATAACATTCTATGTAAATAAGGATGAAGGTAGAAGCGAGATTGTTATACTAGACAGCTATGCTAATCCTGCAATAGGATCTTATTCAAGATATTTCTAAGAGTTTATGTCTTACTTCCAAGACTATACCCTATATATTATGAAGAAAAGAATTCAATCCTTGAATAGTTACTTCTGTGGGAATTACGCCGTTTATTTTGCATATCATTTTTGCAGACTAGGGTTAGAGACCGCCCTGCTTCACTTTGATGAAGCGTTTAAATATGGTCAATTTCGCAAGAATGATGAAAAGTGTTGAAATTCAATTACGCTTAGATGAAAATGCCCGTGTGTAAGCAAACATTCTGCTTAAACGGTAGTGATGCTGCGTGTGAAACGCTGTGTGACGAAGTTGGCTAGGATGATAGTGCGGTGAGTAATACTTTATGTAGGATTGAATGATGAACATAATAATGTCTGTATTTATGTTTACAACAATGACAACAACGAAACTTATAACCTTTTCCCCTTTCTACAGATTGACTGATTGACTAGCGTGACGGGAAGGATTGTTGGAGTGGATGAATGACTCCCAATTGATCTGTCTACTACCTAAACCCGTTCTACAGATTGGCTGGTTGACTAGCATGGTGGGAAGATTCGATGGACTGAATGAAAAGCCTTTCTCCATCTGTCTGCTAGCTAAACCACCAAGAAGAAGTCTTATTATTATTATTATTATAATTATTATTATCGTTGTAAATCGCTTAAGTGTTTAATAAAGAAATAAATTTATATAATGTGTTTACTTTTCCCTCGTTATTGCTCTCACCATGTTGATCACGTTACGATATAGCTTACACATATTAACAGAAATAATACTAAAGGGGGATTGCACGCAATAATGGTTGATGGTATAGGAGCGGTGGGGGTTTGAGGGGTGGGAGTGATTGATGGCTGACAGGTGTGGGTCTGTCTGTCGGCAAGAGTATGTACCTCGCTCCTCCTTAACGAATCCACAGTGTATGGGGAAGCGTGGCGGGACGAACAGCTCCACTCTGAAGACAACGAAAACCCTTTAAGACAAATGGCCCTACTTCCGCAGGAGGGTGCTCTCTCTTATCCTCCTCTCCCACTTACGACTTCCTGTAGGGGGAGCTAATGGACGTCCAGGCGTTCCTCTCAGGTATGGGGGTTCTCCTCTCCCTCCCCCCCCCCCAAACAACATATACACTATGTTGGATCCCCTCTCATCCTCTACTCACGATCATCAAACTATTATCGTCACACAGGATTAAGTCTATGACAAACACACATACATATCTAACTACTCTTTCCTCTTATTCCACTCTTATCCTTCTATTTTCTTACTCTACCACTTACTCTCACACAACTCCCATCTTTCCTGACCACATACCATATCCCATGAGGACTAGATCCAGGCGCGCGCTCCAATTACCTCCGACACGCGCCAAACTTCCGGGAAATTCCCAAAAAACCCCTTGTGACTAGACACCCGCGCTGCGACGACGACGACGCGCACCACCTGGCACCCATCAACATGACTTATTCTCTTTCCTGACCACATACCCTAACACCGGACGCTCACACGCGTCCGAAACACCCCAAACTTCCGGGAAATTCCCCAAAAACCCCTTGTGACTAGACACCTGCGCGCCACCTGTCGGGTGGCACTCACCTGAGTGCCACCTGGCAGGTGGTGCGCGTCGCTCTAGTCGTACTTTACACTACTCATATGCCGGTGTTATGGGCAAGGAGGTATCTGGTCAACAAGGGGCTGGTGTAAACGTTGTCGGTGAACAGTATATGTCCCTTGTTCCAGAACGGTTCCATCAGGGTTTTTATGACACTGCCAGAGAACCCGTGTTCATCTTGAGCTGGTATGTCGACGTCTGTACCAGAATATAATATCATATCCAAGACGATCCCAGTCTCACAGTCGCACAGCAGAAAAAACTTCAGTCCAAATTAGTGCCGCTTTGATGGGATGTACTGCTTGAATGCCAGTCGCCCCTTGAACAGTATAAATGACTCGTCAATAACCACATTCTATTCAAGTACAAAATAATCCCTGAACTTCCTCTCATGTCACTGAACATCTTCCGTACTTTTCATTGTCTGTTTTGTCTGTCCTCATTTGCATTATTTTCGAAATGCAGGCACCTGAGAATCAAGAGATACCTATCACTCGACATGTACCACTTGAACACAGGCGATGAAACAAGGCTGTCTTTGCTCCAATAATCCTGGATGACAGCTTTCTCAGAGTGCTTCATCATCATGGTGAGTGCCAGAAACACGTACATTTCGTCGATTGTCGTGTCCTTCCATCGCGTGAGGTGTGAGGCAGGTAAAATACCGTCGTCTATGAGGCTGTGAGTGAACCTGTTTCTCTCAGTCACAAGATGCGTCATGAATACATTGTCAAAATATGCCAGGAAATATTCCATGTCTGCCATATCATCACCGGTATATGGGAATAATGGTGTAACATTAACATCGCTATCATCAAACGTTGGTATTTGAGGGACAAATGTGGTGAAATCCTCCCACACAAGTACACCAGGGGGTTTGGTGTTGGCGCCAACACCACGGCCAACACCACCACGAGCACCAAGAACACGGCTACGTCGTCTGCTGGTGCTGCTGGAGCTGCGTGAGGATATGCTAGGCACTGAGGCAGATTTACGTACTGTAGGCCTACCACGAAGAAATGAAGTTGAGGGGCCACTGTCGTTGTTGTCCACATGCTGTGAGACACACTGCCGCCTGCCCTGGCGTGTTGCTGAGGCAGCAAAACCCCGCCTGGTAACATAACCGCTGCTCGTACTCGGGTCGTCCACACTACTCGCATCGGAGCCAATGTCACTGAAGCCCGAGAAAGATTCGTCACATGTACTGTCACTGAATAAACTACTAGCGTCTGGGGACATGATGGTGGTGATGATAACGGTGTTGACCCAGGGCGGCGAGGCAGGCCGGGCGAGGCGCGTGTACTGTACATGCTCGCCAAATCTTCCAATTCCATCTCTCCTTCACTCGTATCAGATCTCTGAGTAAGGTCTTTCTCGGGTTCATAGTCTAGGTCATCATCCATAGCACCGTCATCATACAAAATATCGCGTATTTCCTCCTCAGAGAGTCGTTTTCCATGACCGCGGGTCACCGTGGAGCGGGAGCTCGTAGAGGATGCGTCAGACATGGTTGCTGCTGAGAAACAGAGGCTCTCCACGGCCGCGGGTCATGCTGGGATTTTTTTTAAGATGGCGGACGATCACTGGGGCCCCCACCCACCCATACCATACCCGCGTCACCGCGTGCCAGTTTTGAATGGAATGTGAAAAATAAAAATACCCGGAGGCTCATTGCGCAAACCAGACGTGGTCCTGCAGGCACATTGTGCAGTTTAAGGGTTAAGTTTTTAACTAAGTAAGATACTCCCCCTGATTCACATCCCTCCAGTGCCATTGAGAGAGTTAGCGATTTTAGACAATTTGCTATGTAGGGACAAGGGACTAGGGATTTGCTGTGTAAAGCTAGGGACAGCCCCAAAGAAATGTTGTCAGTTAGTTGTTCCAGCTGTCTTGGTACCATCAGTGTTAAAAATTATCCATGATGCTCGAGCATGTGCACGTCCAGGAAAGGATTGTACACTCCAGCAAGGTCGATTAAAGTATTTTTGCCCAAAAATGGCTAAGGAGATTGTGCATTATGTTGACAGATGTTTGACCTGCTTACAGCACAAGGGACATGTAGCAGGACCTAATCCAATTCATGTGTTCCCAGCAACTAAAGCTTCTTGGGAACGAGTATCAATGGATTTGTTGACAAATTTTGCAGAAAACATAAAAGAAAACAATCACTTGCTTTTAATGGTTGATAATTTTTCACGGGATAGTTCCTATCCCAAACAAAACCGCAGAAACTATTGCCAGTGCATTCCATGACCCAATAATTTGTAGATATAGTATTCCTAAAGAAATCCTTTCAGATAATGGTCTGGAAACAGTAATAGTATTTTAACTAGCCTGAGCAATTTATATAACATTATAAAATGTAGTATTATGCCATATACCCCAGCAAGTAATAGGTTAGCAGAGCGTACTAATAGAAAAGTGTTAGATGCCTTGAGAGTCACATTGAATTTTGATAACAGTATTTGGAATGAGTTCATACCCTTAATTTAGTGTGCCATAAATTCTTCGATTAATGTTTCTAAAGGTGACACAACTCACACTATTCTTTATGGTACAAATATGATCCTCCCTAATGAACTGACTAACGTACCCCCATACTCCTTTGTATAACATAGATGATTTTGTTCAAGTCAAGCGTAGACAAATGCAACTAGTTTTCAAGAAAATACGAGAACAACTGTCCAAGGCACCAGCCGAGTTCACTCGAGCAAGGAATGCATGAGCTAAGCCCAGTAAGATAACTGTAGGATCTATAGTAATGGTACTTAACCAACACAAGTCTAGCCCTATATACAAACTAACCAAGAAATTTTTGGGTCCATACAAGGTAATAGAGCTTATTAACCCTTAAGCTGCTAAGAGGTCCTGAGTAGATTTACATCCTTGTGCACAAGAAAAAAAATCTAAAAAAAATTTTCGTCTTCTAAAAATGTTAATTTCTGTTCCCTGAGCACAGGAAAAAAAATCGTAGGTGACATATTTTGGGCGAAATAGACCGAGGAAGTCTGTCAAAAAGTGGGTGTTGACAGAGCGGTCGTCAGCGCCGGTCAGCGTCACCCGCGCTGACAGGTGGGAGTTGCCACAAATATATTATCACTTAACTATTTCAATGTCTTTGATTGATTTTTTCTTAGTTTTTTGCAGTAATATTATTCAATAATGTGTATTGTGATATATTTATATAATAAAAGGGGTGAATAATTGCTATACTTAAAAGTATGGTGTGCATATTAGTGATTCAATTATTATGTTCATAAAACAATAAACAAATAGTTTTGCTGTTATTACACTCTATACACAGGTTATATACAATTATTTGCATGTTTTGTTCACCATAACGAAACACTAAATTAATATTGAGACTCGAAAAAGCAAGAAGGATATGACCGCCACATACCAGCTAGCCACTCGTTGCCACTCACTCCCTCAACAACGCCTCACTCGCCCACTTTCTCCTCCCACCATCCTGTTTTATATTTTATTCACAATATACAGACGTTATATATAAGTATCTACATGTTTTGTTCATCACAACTTTTCAACTAAGCTGATAAAGTTAGTTCAGGCACTAAGAGTCGTCGCTATACACACAGTCAGCTGACGCCTCCCTCACTCATTCAAGTTCACACGCACTAAACTTTCTCCCTCAACAATACCGTTTGTGGTGTTATTACACTATACAGACGTTATATATAGTATGTATATGTTTTGTTCACCGCAACTGTACAACTAAGCTGATGTAGTTAGTTCAGGCACTAAGATATGTCGCTACACACAGTCAACTGGCGGCTGCCTCCCGCACTCATTCAAGTTCACATGCACTAAAATTTCTCCTCCAACAATACTGTTTGCAGTGTTATTACACTATATACAGACGTTATATATAAGTATATATATGTTTTTTTCACCACAACTGTACAACTAAGCTGATATAGTTAGTTCAGGCACTAAGAGTCGTCGCTACACAGTCAGCTGGTGGCTCCCTCACTCATTCAAGGTCACATGCATTAACCTTTCTTCCCAACAATACTGTTTGCAGTGTTATTACACTATATACACATATTATATGTAAGTATCTACATGTTGTATGACCTGTAACTGTACACCTATGCTTGTAAAGTGTTCAGAGAGCATAGTGGCCACCCTCTACACAGCCAGACAAATCATGCAGACGACGTCACATCCGTCACCCAAATGGCTCCTCCCAACATAATCCTTTTGCTGTTATTACACTAATACACACATTATATATAAGTATCTACATTTGTGTTCACCATAGAGAACTACTGAGCTGTTATAGTGAATGAAGACTATAACAGGTGGCCACACAGTCAGTAAACAATGCTATCTTCCTCTGTCCCTCAGCATCACTCCTCCCAAAGCAGTAATTACACAACAATCCTGCTATTATCACAATCCTGGTCATTTTTATCACAGTCAGGGGTCATCTGTAATATTGTCATCGGTAAATAACAGCAGTTATATATTTATTTTGACATTTTTCGGCGATGCTATGGTCACAAGCTGAACAGCAATGCTGTTCACTCATGCTGCATGCGCCAGCCTTGGTTGCTCCAACAGTACTGTGGCTCTCACACCTGAGAATATTGCCCACGATTTAAAAATAAATGCATCTGTTATAAGAGCCCTGAGGAAGCTAATGTGAACCACGTGTAGCCGCGGGCCATTTGAATCGTGCCTGGCACCCTATGGCACATTTATACGCCATGCGCACCATGGGAAATGTTACTCTTGGTGTATATATAAGCCATGCACAGTTTAAGGGTTAAGGGTAATATGTATAGACTTAAGAATTAGTTAACAATAGACTATATAAATGAACATTTAGACCACATGAAGTTAGCTAAAATGACTGTTGATGAAACTGATGAGGAGGATGACGATTAACTTACCTAGACAGATTCTTCCATTGGGACACAACCTTGTGTAGTTGACAGACCACTTGATGTACAGCCACCCCATACTAGCACCTATATTCTTAGATCTAGGCCTTCCATTTCAACCGTGCACTCACCACATGTCCATTGCTTAGATGTCAACGAGTTTTCCTCTCAAGATGAAAGTTTGTCACATGCAGTTTCATCTGTTCCTGACCTTAGTCGGGCAAGAGCTGTATAGTGCTCTGGACGATCTAGGTGTGGATATCTGCAGAATATATAATTAAGTGCATTAGATAGCTTCGACTATCACTTCCTTATGTCCGGTCGTGATGGTCAAGTGGATTAAGGCGTCCTGTACATACCAGTGGCGTTGGTCCTGGCAGTATGGGTTCGAGTCACTTCTAGGGTGTGAGTTTTCAGTTGCATATAGTCCTGGGGACCATTCAGGCTTGTTCGCATTTGTGTTCCTCACGTGCGCCCCAAAGAATGAGGTGATTTGATAAAATGCTATGCCCAAGATTACCATCCGAGTGCCAGCGGGGAAGTGGTTCAAATAGCTTCGGCTATCACTTCCTTATGTCTGGCTGTGATGGTCAAGTGGGTTAGGGCGTCCTGTACATAACATTTGCGTTGCTCCTGGCAATATTGGTTCGAGTCACTTCTGGGGTGTGAGTTTTCAGTTGCATATAGCCCTGGGGACCATTCAGGCTTGTTCGCATTTGTGTTCCTCACGTGTGCCACAAAGAATGAGGTGATTTGATAAAATGCTATGCCCAAGATTACCATCTGAGTGCCGGCAGGGAAGTGGTTCATATAGCTTCGGCTATCACTTCCTTATGTCCGGTCATGATGGTCAAGTGGATTAAGGCATCCCGTTCATACCAGTTGCGTTGCTCCTGGCAGTATGGGCTCGAGTCACTTCTGGGGTGTGAGTTTTCAGTTATATATATATATATATATATATATATATATATATATATATATATATATATATATATATATATATATATATATATATATATATATATATATATTATTTAATATGACCAAAAAAGTAAGATTAATAATTCTAACACGAATTTTCTCAATCTTTCGTACATTTCTTTTCACTGTTGGAGGTAAATCAAAAATCAATTCTCCAAAATTCATTTTTATTTCAAGTCTGACGCGACACGAGCGCGTTTCATAAAACTTATTACATTTTCAAAGACTTTAGTTCACAAATACACAACTGAATAGAACTTAGGCATCTCCGATTTTATATCTACATTTGAGTGAGGTGGAAGGGGTGATGTGGCATTAACACAAGACAGAACAAGATGTGGCATTAATAGGGTATTAATTTCATCAACACAAGACAGAACAAGAAGTGGTATTAATAGGGTATTAATTTCATCAACACAAGACAGAACACGAAACAATGGATATTGAATAGAAGTGTTTGTAGAAAGCCTATTGGTCCATATTTCTTGATGCTTCTATATTGGAGCGGAGTCTTGAGGTGGGTAGAATATAGTTGTGCAATAATTGGCTGTTGATTGCTGGTGTTGACTTCTTGATGTGTAGTGCCTCGCAAACGTCAAGCCGCCTGCTATCGCTGTATCTATCGATGATTTCTGTGTTGTTTACTAGGATTTCTCTGGCGATGGTTTGGTTGTGGGAAGAGATTATATGTTCCTTAATGCAGCCCTGTTGCTTATGCATCGTTAAACACCTAGAAAGAGATGTTGTTGTCTTGCCTATATACTGGTTTTTTTGGAGCTTACAGTCCCCAAGAGGGCATTTGAAGGCATAGACGACGTTAGTCTCTTTTACAGCATTCTGTTTTGTGTCTGGAGAGTTTCTCATGAGTAGGCTGGCCGATTTTCTGGTTTTATAGTAAATCGTCAGTTGTATCCTCTGATTTTTGTCTGTAGGGATAACGTTTCTATTAACAATATCTTTCAGGACCCTTTCCTCCGTTTTATGAGCTGTGGAAAAGAAGGTGGAGGTCCTCCATTATATGGAGGACCTATGGCAATTCCACGACCAAGAGATGGCTTCCTGAACCTTGCAGGAATTAACCTCACTGAGGACCAAGTCACTCCTAAATCTGGGCATAAACTGTCATGTTATGTCCAGACCGAGTGAGATGGCCCGGAAAGTAGAGTTGGAAATTCTGTTGGACGACATATTCGACCTCGAGACACAAAAGAAGGTCACTACCAAAGATACCTTACAAGCAGAACTTATTGCAGAAGGAGGAAAGAATCGAGGCAATTACAGAAGCACCATACTGTCCCCCGAGCTTAAAGCGGCAGCTAAAAGCCTTCGTGAGAACAAGGAGATAGTTGTCAGGAGAGGTGACAAGTCGCCAATATATGTCATTCTTAAAAATGACGAATATCTGGCGAAAATGAACATCATACTCTCTGACCAAACTAAGTTCCAAAGGGTAACGAAGGACACTACAGCCGAATTAAAAGCAAAGGTCAACAAACTGATCGAAACTGTGAACGCCAAGAAATCCGGACTCCACCTGCCAAAGATCATTGGGGAATATAAACCTGGATATGCGTATGGAAATGTCAAGACACACAAGCCTGGAAACCCACTTCGGCCTATCATTAGCCAGATACCCACACCCACGTACAGACTGGCGAAGCGACTCAACGGCCTGCTGACTCCTTATGTCCCTTGCGCCTTCAGCCTGAAGTCTCCAAAGGAATTTGTTGACTTACTGCGGGGCACACGGGCCACAGGGATAAGAGCCTCGTTGGACGTAGAATCGCTGTTTACCAACGTACCTGTGGACGAGACAATCGGAATGATAGCCGACAGAGTGTATCGTGATCCAGCCTGTACTCCTCTTGACATACCAGAAAATATTCTGAGGAAACTACTCCAAGCTTGTACTAAAGAGGCACCCTTCTTGAGCCCGGATGGGCACATGTATAAGCAAGTAGATGGGGTCGCCATGGGTTCTCCCCTAGGTGTCCTGTTTGCAAACTTCTACATGGGTACCATCGAGCAAAAAGTCTTAGTCGACATGAACTTGAAACCGGCCATATACTGCAGGAATGTTGACGACATTTTTACACAGGTACCTGATGTCAGACATCTGCAGGAGCTGAAGGAGGCATTTGAGCAGAGTTCCGTGCTGCGTTTCACTTACGAGATGGAAAAGGATGGGAAGCTGCCCTTTCTAGATGTAACAGTCATGTAAAAGGGCGGAGGTTTCCACACTGCAGTCTACACAAAGGAAACAAACATAGGAATGTGCCTAAATGCCAACAGCGACTGCCCAGACAGGTACAAGAGGAGTGTTGTTAACGCATATGTCGACCGTGCTCTCAGCCACAGCTCAGAATGGAAGCAAGTCGACGAAGAACTCTGTAGGGTAAGGCAGGTCCTAGTCAATAACGGCTTCTCCAATGGTTTCGTCGAAGACATCATAAGAAGGAAAGTGAAAAGCCATGCAGCCTCTGAAGAGACAACTAACACAACACCTATACCCCCTATTAGACTATTTTACAGGAACTTCTTTTCCACACCTCATAAAACGGAGGAAAGGGTCCTGAAAGATATTGTTAATAGAAACGTTATCCCTACAGACAAAAATCAGAGGATACAACTGACGATTTACTATAAAACCAGAAAAACGGCCAGCCTACTCATGAGAAACTCTCCAGACACAAAACAGAACGCTTTAAAAGAGACTAACGTCGTCTATGCCTTCAAATGCCCTCTTGGGGACTGTAAGCTCCAAAAAACCCAGTATATAGGCATGACAACAACATCTCTTTCTAGGCGTTTAACGATGCATAAGCAACAGGGCTCCATTAAGGAACATATAATCTCTTCCCACAACCAAACCATCGCCAGAGAAATCCCAGTAAACAACACAGAAATCATCGATAGATACAGCGATAGCAGGCGGCTTGACGTTTGCGAGGCACTACACATCAAGAAGTCAACACCAGCAATCAACAGCCAATTATTGCACAACTATATTCTACCCACCTCAAGACTCCGCTCCAATATAGAAGCATGAAGAAATATGGACCAATAGGCTTTCTACAAACACTTCTATTCAATATCCATTGTTTCGTGTTCTGTCTTGTGTTGATGAAATTAATACCCTATTAATACCACTTCTTGTTCTGTCTTGTGTTGATGAAATTAATACCCTATTAATGCCACATCTTGTTCTGTCTTGTGTTAATGCCACATCACCCCTTCCACCTCACTCAAATGTAGATATAAAATCGGAGATGCATAAGTTCTATTCAGTTGTGTATTTGTGAACTAAAGTCTTTGAAAATGTAATAAGTTTTACGAAACGCGCTCGTGTCGCGTCAGACTAGAAATAAAAATGAATTTTGGAGAATTGATTTTTGATTTACCTCCAACAGTGAAAAGAAATGTACGAAAGATTGAGAAAATTCGTGTTAGAATTATTAATCTTACTTTTTCGGTCATATTTAATAATATATGTCTACAGGAAAGACTGCTACCAAAATATATATATATATATATATATATATATATATATATATATATATATATATATATATATATAGTATAGTATAGTATATATATATATAGTTATATATATATATATATATATATATATATATATATATATATATATATATATATATATATATATATATATATAATAAAGAAGTTTTTCAACTTTATTTTGTGTCATAAATCACATGCCATTGTTAAGTCTACTGTGCCATATGTGTTTCACAGTGCTTGTCATCAAAAGTTCCGTTAATATTCTAGCAACAACACTGAGTGATTCCTGACTGCTATCACTCAGATGTTAGTTCTTCTCGATCCAGTCCTTGTATATAGGTTGTAAATGTATTGTAAATGAAATTTTTCTCTATTATCTAGTCTTAAAACTCCTTTGTGGTTGTTAGGTCAGGACTTTTGTTTTATTAAAGCAGATCATTGTCTTTAATTATTTTTCTGAGCACCTGCCATTAACACATGTTAATAATTTGGATTTAGGCTCACCTTGAATTGTGTTGTTCATATCTGATACCTAGATATGTATATGTTCTACATAATCGTGTTTTATTCAAGCATTGGCACTATGATTTTTCACCTACCATGTTCTTATTTTTTGTGCACATGCCGAACGGTGATAGTATTCCACACACCTGATCTTCCTTTAATGTTTGTTATGCTATTTCACATGTAACCCATTATTGAATGCCACTGAGGTCCCTTTAAATATCATTGTAACTTTCTAGTTAGCCAGAGCTTGTCAACAAGGGACGTCGACTTGGTAGCATGTCCGAGCGGTGTTAGTACTCAAATTGCATGACTCTTGGGATATAGCCAATCACAATCGAGTAGGTCTCTGACGTCATTCCCTACAGAGCTAGAAGTGACCGCACTGGAGGCAAGGTCAGTAGTCTCAGAAGACCAGAGTAGGGAGGACCTAGGCCAGATATACAACTTGTTACCTTACTCATTGAATTGCTGAAGTGATCTACTGTGTATTTTCTACAATCGAGCAAGTACCATGAATCCAAGGAAACGAATATATATATATTGTTACACCGGATGGGCCAACGATAGAGAAGGTTACAGTCACTTCTGTTGCTACACCGTTAACCTTGCAGGGGCGAATAGTTATAATTTTATAACGGAGGATCAATCGTATGGAACACTGTAACTAGCCGCTGCGGGTCTTTGCTCCACACACATGGGTGCCACTGACCACCCTGGGAGCCCCCCTCTCATGCCTCGAGTAGGATCACTGCACATGATCCGGCATGGGGGAGAGGGGGAACTCAGCTCGTAACATGTAAAAGCATCGCATGTTTTACAAGGGTATACATGTACATTATAAATGTAAATGTACACCCCTCACTACCTTCTCTTTCCACCCCATCACTGTCTTACCCTTCACCACCCATCCTTACCTTCATCAACTTTCCTTCCCTACCGAAATAGGCAAAATTATAGAATGTATTTAGGTAATAGGCTAGCGAAAAAAATACATAACTGTCCCTTCAGCAATTAATTAATCTCGTCAATAAATGGTTAATAGCACTACGATATTCGGTCCAATGATTGAATTCCCACATTGTTCCTGATAACTGTTCAGAAGATGTTCATTTCTTGCTTGCAAACTTTAAAGAAAACTGCATTCGGTGATGTATGCAATAAATTATGATAATAATAATAATAATATAACAAAAATTATTAATGTAAATTAATTTTTTAAGTAATATTGTACCATCACTAATATTCTATATAAATAAAAATGGAAATGTTCGTTTGTGCATAACCGCTAATTTCCGAGAGTTCTTCACCGATTGCTTTGAAATTTTCACACAACGTTCCATTCGTATTCGAGCAGGTTTTTATATACATATTATATAGATGTTACGTCTGTGACGGGGAAAACCTGCTTTTTCTGAAAAACTGTGTTTTTTATGTGAGAGAAATCTCCGAAAGTTCTTCACCGATTGCTTTGAAATTTTGACACAACGTTGCATTCGAATAGGGCGTCTTTTTATATACTACTATATAGATGCCACCCCTGTGACAAGTAAAAACATGCATTTTTGAAAAACAGTGCCATCTGTTGCATGTAAGAGCAGCATGCACTCTATAATAAATATGTCATGAACTCCATTTCAATGTTTCCGATCGCATAGATAAATTTTATTTTCATCGATTTCGATTTATTTTATTTTTTATTGAATTATTTTGTGTGACATTGTGTTGGAATTGAGCTGTGTTGTTTACCATACCGTTCATTTCGTATGTATAAATATAGATGCCACACCTGTGACAGGTAAAACTATGCTTTTCTTGAAAAACAGCTCCATCTGTTGCATGTAAGAGCAACACACATGCTATACTAAATATGTTGCAATTTTATTTCAATGTTTCTGATTGCATTGATAATTTAAATTTTCATAGATTTTGATTTAGTTTCATTTTGCTTTAATTATTTTGTGTGAATTGCATTGGGATTGAGCTGTGTTGTTTTCCATACAGTTCATTTCGTGAGTATAGCTTATTTTTTTTCATATTTTCATTTAATTTTTAACAGTTTTTCTTATATTACAGTGATGGGAACATCAGATCACTTGATGTTCCCATCAGACCATTTGGGAAGGCGTCGGACCAGGGAGTGCGGAATGGTGGGGGTGAAGAGGAGAAATAAATGTGAGATGGTGGGGAGGACGAGGGGACAAGGGAGAGGGTAATGGGGGGGGGGGGGAAGTACGAGGGGACGGGGGAGTTTGGGATAGTGGGGACGAGAGGATGGGGGAATGGAGAATGGTGAGGAGGACAAAGGGACAGGGGAGTGGGACATCGTGGGAAGGAAGAGGAGATGAGGGAGTGGGGAATAGTGGGGAGGATGAAGGGATGGTGGAGTAGGTAATGGTTGGGAGGCCAAAGAGACGGGTGAGGGGGGAATGAAGGGGGGAGGACTGGGGGAGAGGGAAGGTTGCTGTGGCCGGCTACTGCTAGTTATATAATATTTTAACATCAAATATTTTTAACACTGAAAAAATATTATTAAATATATAATATTTTAATTTAAAAAAGATAAACAGGTGAAAATAAAGCTGGTTTCTTGGAGGTTTTCCTCATTGAATATAACAGTATATGCTCCCCCTATCTTATAACCCTTTCCTTACAATTTATATATGATTTGGTTTTGTTTATATAACACATTTAAACAGTGAAACATGAAAACAAAAACACTAAAACAATTAGTTTTATATATCAAGAAATATGGATTTTGCAAGTGATTGTAGCGGTCGGGTGCCTGCTCTCTGTCCCGTGTTTGGCTGGAACGGAGATGGAAATGTATTTATTCAAATTTAATATATTCCATTGATATTCGCGATTTGATATATAGATTTTGATGGTATTTCGACTATATAAAATTTTATTTATTGAATGTAAAATGTCGTTTTATGTAAGTGAGACACACACAAGGAGGTGATCAATACGGCTATTGTGGTAGAATCAGTGACAGCACGGCTTTCCTCAGCCAGCCTCGGCTGTGTAGATCTTCAGTGAAAAAGGCTGATGGCTTTAAGACAACACAGTGATTTGTTGAGGTTGTCTTTAATGGATCATAGGGATGAGTACTGGAGGTATGGTGTTATGTGGAGGTATACTGACTAGTGCTGGAGGTATGGTGTTATGTGAAGGTATACAGACTAGTGCTGGAGGTGTGGTGTTATGTGAGGGTATACTGACTAGTGCTGGAGGTATTGTGTTACGTGAAGGTATACTGACTAGTGCTGGAGGTGTGGTGTTATGTGAAGGTATACTGACTAGTGCTGGAGGTGTGGAGTTATGTGAAGGTATACTGACTAGTGCTGGAGGTGTGGAGTTATGTGAAGGTATACTGACTAGTGCTGGAGGTATGGTGTTATGTGAAGGTATACTGACTAGTGCTGGAGGTGTGGAGTTATGTGAAGGTATACTGACCAGTGCTGGAGGTGTGGTGTTATGTGAAGGTATACTGACTAGTGCTGGAGGTGTGGAGTTATGTGAAGGTATAGTGACTAGTGTTGGAGGTGTGGTGTTATGTGAAGGTATACTGACTAGTGCTGGAGGTATGGTGTTATGTGAAGGTATAGTGACTAGTGCTGGAGGTGTGGTGTTATGTGGTAGGTATACTGACTAGTGCTGGAGGTGTGGAGTTATGTGAAGGTATACTGCCCAGTGTTGGAGGTGTGGTGTTATGTGAAGGTATAGTGACTAGTGCTGGAGGTGTGGTGTTATGTGAAGGTATACTGACTAGTGCTGGAGGTGTGGTGTTATGTGAAGGTATACTGACTAGTGCTGGAGGTGTGGTGTTATGTGAAGGTATAGTGACTAGTGCTGGAGGTGTGGTGTTATGTGGTAGGTATACTGACTAGTGCTGGAGGTGTGGAGTTATGTGAAGGTATACTGCCCAGTGTTGGAGGTGTGGTGTTATGTGGTAGGTATACTGACCAGTGTTGGAGGTGTGGTGTTATGTGGTAGGTATACTGACCAGTGTTGGAGGTATGGTGTTATGTGGTAGGTATACTGACCAGTGTTGGAGGTGTGGTGTTATGTGGTAGGTATACTGACCAGTGTTGGAGGTGTGGTGTTATGTGGTAGGTATACTGACCAGTGTTGGAGGTGTGGTGTTATGTGGTAGGTATACTGACCAGTGTTGGAGGTGTGGTGTTATGTGGTAGGTATACTGACCAGTGTTGGAGGTGTGGTGTTATGTGGTAGGTATACTGACCAGTGTTGGAGGTGTGGTGTTATGTGGTAGGTATACTGACCATTGTTGGAGGTGTGGTGTTATGTGGTAGGTATACTGACCAGTGTTGGAGGTGTGGTGTTATGTGGTAGGTCTACTGACCAGTGTTGGAGGTGTGGTGTTATGTGGTAGGTATACTGACCAGTGTTGGAGGTGTGGTGGTATGTGGTAGGTATACTGACCAGTGTTGGAGGTGTGGTGTTATGTGGTAGGTATACTGACCAGTGTTGGAGGTGTGGTGTTATGTGGTAGGTATACTGACCAGTGTTGGAGGTGTGGTGTTATGTGGTAGGTATACTGACCAGTGTTGGAGGTGTGGTGTTATGTGGTAGGTATACTGACCAGTGTTGGAGGTGTGGTGTTATGTGGTAGGTATACTGACCAGTGTTGGAGGTGTGGTGTTATGTGGTAGGTCTACTGACCAGTGTTGGAGGTGTGGTGTTATGTGGTAGGTATACTGACCAGTGTTGGAGGTGTGGTGTTATGTGGTAGGTATACTGACCAGTGTTGGAGGTGTGGTGTTATGTGGTAGGTATACTGACCAGTGTTGGAGGTGTGGTGTTATGTGGTAGGTTACTGACCAGTGTTGGAGGTGTGGTGTTATGTGGTAGGTATACTGACCAGTGTTGGAGGTGTGGTGTTATGTGGTAGGTATACTGACCAGTGTTGGAGGTGTGGTGTTATGTGGTAGGTATACTGACCAGTGTTGGAGGTGTGGTGTTATGTGGTAGGTATACTGACCAGTGTTGGAGGTGTGGTGTTATGTGGTAGGTATACTGACCAGTGTTGGAGGTGTGGTGTTATGTGGTAGGTATACTGACCAGTGTTGGAGGTGTGGTGTTATGTGGTAGGTATACTGACCAGTGTTGGAGGTGTGGTGTTATGTGGTAGGTATACTGACCAGTGTTGGAGGTGTGGTGTTATGTGGTAGGTATACTGACCAGTGTTGGAGGTGTGGTGTTATGTGGTAGGTATACTGACCAGTGTTGGAGGTGTGGTGTTATGTGGTAGGTATACTGACCAGTGTTGGAGGTGTGGTGTTATGTGGTAGGTATACTGACCAGTGTTGGAGGTGTGGTGTTATGTGGTAGGTATACTGACCAGTGTTGGAGGTGTGGTGTTATGTGGTAGGTATACTGACCAGTGTTGGAGGTGTGGTGTTATGTGGTAGGTATACTGACCAGTGTTGGAGGTGTGGTGTTA
>NC_091170.1:14458965-14468965 GCF_040958095.1 Procambarus clarkii
TTTTTCAGAGCACAAAGTTCGCTAATTCTGTAAGTATCATATTTCATTTAGTGGGAAACCCCTTGCTACTGTCCTCTAGAGACTCGGCAAGGTATGCCTACATTCTTGGACTACATTATTCACTTTTGGAACAATTAAATGTTTCATTTGGTTTAGAAACAATCAGTTTCATTTATTTAGTAGGATTTTCTTGCCCTTATTCTCTTACATTGAGTACCGGTACAAGATTTCCTGCGCTTTTAATTGACTAATCATTTACCATTCTAAAATTAACATTAATTGTTAAATATTAAATTCCACAGGATAGTTACTAGTTGCCACGTTATCCTGTTACTGACACTTACCATATCACAAGTATTCGTTGTACATTTATTTGCTATTTTTCACCATGTTTCGTCTCCCAGCTTTTCGTAGCGATCCAGCAGGTGAAATAGGAACCTTAAGTCGTGCCAATTGGACCGAATTACAAACTCTTGCACACGAGTATCAACTAGATGTTCCCAATGGAGCCAACAAAAATGAATTGCATAACTTAATAATGGATCACTTCTTAGATGAAGGGAAGATTGAATCTGAAACTCACAAAACTTATTCTATTGCAGATAAACATGATCTGGCAACTAAAAAACTCAAACTCGAATTTGCAAAACTCAAGCGGGAGCAACAGCAAGAAGCTCTACAAATGAGGGAAAGAGAAGCTGCAATGAGGAAAGAAGAGCAAGAAAGAGAGGTTGCCCTGGCGAAAGAAGCTCTACAACTGAGGGAAAGAGACGTTGCAATGAGGAAAGAAGAGCAAGAACGTGAGGTGGCCATATTCAGAGAGCGTGAGCGAGTACAGCTTGAAGCAAAACAACGCCACCTGGAAATACAACGCGAGCATGACAAACAGCAAGCGGATATGGCTATAGAATGTCGTCCAACGAGAACTCACGTTGGAAACTACACACCACACTCAGCGCCAGCAAGCTACCGCCAGTCTTCCCGTAAGTTTCAATATCTCCCATGCAAGTAAGTTAATGCCACCATTCGTTGAGACAGAGATTGATGTCTTTTTCACCACTTTTGAGATCCTAGCTAATAAACTTAGCTGCCCTGCAGATCAATGGTCTACTATTCTCAGAGTGCATCTTACAGGTAGAGCTGCAGTTACTCTCAGTTCCTTAGCGTCTGAGAATGACTACCAGACCCTGAAGCAAGCAGTTTTGGACGCCTACCTTCTCTCCACCGAAAGCTACAGACGAAAATTCCGTGATCATCTAAAGGCAAGTACCACCACCTTTCTAGAATTTGCCAATACCAAGAAAAGATATGTCATGAAATGGCTGGAAGCAGCACATGTCTCTACATTTACAGAGCTCATCAACCTCATGCTAGTTGAGGAATTCTTGAGACGTGTTCCCCTTTCCTTCCGTTAATATTTAGCAGATAAAGAAGAAACCGACTACATCAAATGTGCGAAATCAGCTGACACCTACTCTACTGCACAAACTCTTATAAAGAGATAGTGCCAGAAGATAAGAGTAGCAAATCTGGCACTCGGTCGCCGTCTTTATCAGTAAAAGAAAGCCGCTTTAGCGCGAAGAAGAGTAATATCCAGTGAGAGATGGCACCGACACTTCAACCTTCCTCACACACCTCCTCAACCTTCCTCACACACCTCCTCAACCTTCCTCACACACCTTCCCCAACCCTCCTAGACCCTCCTCACACACCTTCCTAGACCTCCCTCCCTCCAACAAGCCGAGACAGGCTCCTGAGGAAGGTGATCCAGCAATCATGCAAGTGCCTACTAGTGCCCAATGCAGTGCCACTTTGAGGACCCACAATTCGGACCAATTTCAATAGGTTAGTATGTTTTAGTGTTATAATTTGATATTTGGTAATAATTGTAATATGTATGTGCAGGATATATATATATATATATATATATATATATATATATATATATATATATATATATATATATATATATATATATATATATATATATATATATATATATATATATATATATATATATATATATATATATATATATATATATATATATATATATATATATATATATATATATATATATATATATATATATATATATATATATTAGTATATTTTGGTAGCAGTCTTTCCTGTAGACATATATTATTAAATATGACCGAAAAAGTAAGATTAATAATTCTAACACGAATTTTCTCAATCTTTCGTACATTACGCTTCACTGTTGGAGGTAAATAAAAATTAATTCTCCAAAATTCATTTTTATTTCTAGTCTGACGCGACACGGGCGCGTTTCGTAAAACTTATTACATTTTCAAAGACTTTAGTTCACAAATACACAACTGAATAGAACTTACGTATCTCCGATTTTATATCTACATTTGAGTGAGGTGGGAGGGGTGATGTGGCATTAACACAAGACAGAACAAGAGGGGATATTAATTGGGTATTAAAAGTATCAACACAAGACAGAACACAAACAATGGGTATTGAATAGAAGTGTTTGTAGAAAGCCTATTGGTCCATATTTCTTGATGCTTCTATATTGGATCGGAGTCTTGAGGTGGGTAGAATATAGTTGTGCAATAATTGGCTGTTGATTGCTGGTGTTGACTTCTTGATGTGTAGTGCCTCGCAAACGTCAAGCCGCCTGCTATCGCTGTATCTATCGATGATTTCTGTGTTGTTTACTAGGATTTCTCTGGCGATGGTTTGGTTGTGGGAAGAGATTATATGTTCCTTAATGGAGCCCTGTTGCTTATGCATCGTTAAACGCCTAGAAAGAGATGTTGTTGTCTTGCCTATATACTGGTTTTTTTGGAGCTTACAGTCCCCAAGTGGGCATTTGAAGGCATAGACGACGTTAGTCTCTTTTAAAGCGTTCTGTTTTGTGTCTGGAGAGTTTCTCATGAGTAGGCTGGCCGTTTTTCTGGTTTTATAGTAAATCGTCAGTTGTATCCTCTGATTTTTGGTCTGTAGGGATAACGTTTCTATTAACAATATCTTTCAGGACCCTTTCCTCCGTTTTATGAGCTGTGGAAAAGAAGTTCCTGTAAAATAGTCTAATAGGGGGTATAGGTGTTGTGTTAGTTGTCTCTTCAGAGGTTGCATGGCTTTTCATTTTCCTTCTTATGATGTCTTCGACGAAACCATTGGAGAAGCCGTTATTGACTAGGACCTGCCTTACCCTACAGAGTTCTTCGTCGACTTGCTTCCATTCTGAGCTGTGGCTGAGAGCACGGTCGACATATGCGTTAACAACACTCCTCTTGTACCTGTCGGGGCAGTCGCTGTTGGCATTTAGGCACATTCCTATGTTTGTTTCCTTAGTGTAGACTGCAGTGTGGAAACCTCCGCCCTTTTCCATGACTGTTACATCTAGAAAGGGTAGCTTCCCATCCTTTTCCATCTCGTAAGTGAAACGCAGCACAGAACTCTGCTCAAATGCCTCCTTCAGCTCCTGCAGATGTCTGACATCAGGTACCTGTGTAAAAATGTCGTCAACATACCTGCAGTATATGGCCGGTTTCAAGTTCATGTCGACTAAGACTTTTTGCTCGATGGTACCCATATAGAAGTTTGCAAACAGGACACCTAGGGGAGAACCCATGGCGACCCATCTACTTGCTTATACATGTGCCCATCCGGGCTCAAGAAGGGTGCCTCTTTAGTACAAGCTTGGAGTAGTTTCCTCAGAATATTTTCTGGTATGTCAAGAGGAGTACAGGCTGGATTCACGATACACTCTGTCGGCTATCATTCCGATTGTCTCGTCCACAGGTACGTTGGTAAACAGCGATTCTACGTCCAACGAGGCTCTTATCCCTGTGGCCCGTGTGCCCCGCAGTAAGTCAACAAATTCCTTTGGAGACTTCAGGCTGAAGGCGCAAGGAACATAAGGAGTCAGCAGGCGTTGAGTCGCTTCACCAGTCTGTACGTGGGTGTGGGTATCTGGCTAATGATTGGCCGAAGGGGGTTTCCAGGCTTGTGCGTCTTGACATTTCCATACGCATATCCAGGTTTATATTCCCCAATGATCTTTGGCAGGTGGAGTCCGGATTTCTTGGCGTTCACGAGTTTCGATCAGTTTGTTGACCTTTGCTTTTAATTCGGCTGTAGTGTCCTTCGTTACCCTTTGGAACTTAGTTTGGTCAGAGAGTATGATGTTCATTTTCGCCAGATATTCGTCTTTTTTAAGAATGACATATATTGGCGACTTGTCACCTCTCCTGACAACTATCTCCTTGTTCTCACGAAGGCTTTTAGCTGCCGCTTTAAGCTCGGGGGGACAGTATGGTGCTTCTGTAGTTGCCTCGATTCTTTCCTCCTTCTACAATAAGTTCTGCTTGTAAGGTATCTTTGGTAGTGACCTTCTTTTGTGTCTCGAGGTCGAATCTGTCGTCCAACAGAATTTCCAACTCTACTTTCCGGGCCATCTCACTCGGTCTGGACATAACATGACAGTTTATGCCCAGATTTAGGAGAGTGACTTGGTCCTCAGTGAGGTTAATTCCTGCAGTCTTTCCTGTAGACATATATTATTAAATATGACCGAAAAAGTAAGATTAATAATTCTAACACGAATTTTCTCAATCTTTCGTACATTTTCGTACATATTTAATAATATATGTCTACAGGAAAGACTGCTACCAAAATATACTAATATTAAAGCGCACGACCCAGCAGCAAGGAATCAAGCCTTCACGATAAAATATCGCCAGGATCTGATTCGTGATCAGATATACAAGGCAGAGAATGAAATCAAAGACAACAAAACGCAACTACTTCATGCTACAAACGAGTGGAGAAATAGCAACATCGACCATAGTATCCGTACCCGCATTGAACAACACCTCGACATCCTCACAGACCAACATCACCTCAGCACTGAAACAAGGATTATCAAGAAACTAACAACATTATATGGAGGACCTATGGCAATTCCACGACCAAGAGATGGCTTCCTGAACCTTGCAGGAATTAACCTCACTGAGGACCAAGTCACTCTCCTAAATCTGGGCATAAACTGTCATGTTATGTCCAGACCGAGTGAGATGGCCCGGAAAGTAGAGTTGGAAATTCTGTTGGACGACATATTCGACCTCGAGACACAAAAGAAGGTCACTACCAAAAATACCTTACAAGCAGAACTTATTGCAGAAGGAGGAAAGAATCGAGGCAACTACAAAAGCACCATACTGTCCCCCGAGCTTAAAGCGGCAGCTAAAAGCCTTCGTGAGAACAAGGAGATAGTTGTCAGGAGAGGTGACAAGTCGCCAATATATGTCATTCTTAAAAAAGACGAATATCTGGCGAAAATGAACATCATACTCTCTGACCAAACTAAGTTCCAAAGGGTAACGAAGGACACTACAGCCGAATTAAAAGCAAAGGTCAACAAACTGATCGAAACTGTGAACGCCAAGAAATCCGGACTCCACCTGCCAAAGATCATTGGGGAATATAAACCTGGATATGCGTATGGAAATGTCAAGACGCACAAGCCTGGAAACCCACTTCGGCCAATCATTAGCCAGATACCCACACCCACGTACAGACTGGCGAAGCGACTCAACGGCCTGCTGACTCCTTATGTTCCTTGCGCCTTCAGCCTGAAGTCTCCAAAGGAATTTGTGGACTTAATGCGGGGCACACGGGCCACAGGGATAAGAGCCTCGTTGGACGTAGAATCGCTGTTTACCAACGTACCTGTGGACGAGACAATCGGAATGATAGCCGACAGAGTGTATCGTGATCCAGCCTGTACTCCTCTTGACATACCAGAAAATATTCTGAGGAAACTACTCCAAGCTTGTACTAAAGAGGCACCCTTCTTGAGCCCGGATGGGCACATGTAATAAGCAAGTAGATGGGGTCGCCATGGGTTCTCCCCTAGGTGTCCTGTTTGCAAACTTCTATATGGGTACCATCGAGCAAAAAGTCTTAGTCGACATGAACTTGAAACCGGCCATATACTGCAGGTATGTTGACGACATTTTTACACAGGTACCTGATGTCAGACATCTGCAGGAGCTGAAGGAGGCATTTGAGCAGAGTTCCGTGCTGCGTTTCACTTACGAGATGGAAAAGGATGGGAATCTACCCTTTCTAGATGTAACAGTCATGGAAAAGGGCGGAGGTTTCCACACTGCAGTCTACACTAAGGAAACAAACATAGGAATGTGCCTAAATGCCAACAGCGACTGCCCCGACAGGTACAAGAGGAGTGTTGTTAACGCATATGTCGACCGTGCTCTCAGCCACAGCTCAGAATGGAAGCAAGTCGACGAAGAACTCTGTAGGGTAAGGCAGGTCCTAGTCAATAACGGCTTCTCCAATGGTTTCGTCGAAGACATCATAAGAAGGAAAGTGAAAAGCCATGCAACCTCTGAAGAGACAACTAACACAACACCTATACCCCCTATTAGACTATTTTACAGGAACTTCTTTTCCACAGCTCATAAAACGGAGGAAAGGGTCCTGAAAGATATTGTTAATAGAAACGTTATCCCTACAGACAAAAATCAGAGGATACAACTGACGATTTACTATAAAACCAGAAAAACGGCCAGCCTACTCATGAGAAACTCTCCAGACACAAAACAGAACGCTTTAAAAGAGACTAACGTCGTCTATGCCTTCAAATGCCCACTTGGGGACTGTAAGCTCCAAAAAAACCAGTATATAGGCAAGACAACAACATCTCTTTCTAGGCGTTTAACGATGCATAAGCAACAGGGCTCCATTAAGAAACATATAATCTCTTCCCACAACCAAACCATCGCCAGAGAAATCCTAGTAAACAACACAGAAATCATCGATAGATACAGCGATAGCAGGCGGCTTGACGTTTGCGAGGCACTACACATCAAGAAGTCAACACCAGCAATCAACAGCCAATTATTGCACAACTGTATTCTACCCACCTCAAGACTCCGCTCCAATATAGAAGCATCAAGAAATATGGACCAATAGCTTTCTACAAACACTTCTATTCAATACCCATTGTTTGTGTTCTGTCTTGTGTTGATACTTTTAATACCCTATTAATATCCCCTCTTGTTCTGTCTTGTGTTAATGCCACATCACCCCTCCCACCTCACTCAAATGTAGATATAAAATCGGAGATACGTAAGTTCTATTCAGTTGTGTATTTGTGAACTAAAGTCTTTGAAAATGTAATAAGTTTTACGAAACGCGCCCGTGTCGCGTCAGACTAGAAATAAAAATGAATTTTGGAGAATTAATTTTTTATTTACCTCCAACAGTGAAGCGTAATGTACGAAAGATTGAGAAAATTCGTGTTAGAATTATTAATCTTACTTTTTCGGTCATATATAATAATATATATATATATATATATATATATATATATATATATATATATATATATATATATATATATATATATATATATATAGTATATATATATATATATATATAATATTTTTTTTTTTGAAATTTTTTTCATTTTTTCTTCATTTGTTAATAGGGGATTTGCATGGAACTTGCACACCTTGCTCAACGGATGCCTATCTGCAAGGGTGCCAATTATGAACGAAATCGATAGACGTCAAGCTCAGCGACAGGTGGCCAAACTTTGACCTTATTTTACTCAGGTAAGTAATTTTCAACTTCAAGGTACGTCATAGCGTTCATTTATTATTCAATTTACATGCAAATTACAGCTTATATGTAGAGTTTATGCTTCTACAAACCGATCTAGACATTTTAGTCCAAAGTCCATTTGTTAATTTTATAAAAATTTATAAACATCATATATTGCATATTTTTGGATGGGTAACTTTGAATAATTATATTATTGCACTAAACACTTTTTTGATAAAACTGCTAACATCAATCCTTTATTATATGTTAATTTTAATATCTGAGTGTTATAGAAATGATTTTAGTTGACACATGTGTTCCCTGACATTTTTAGAAAATGTTGAAAATTCGTTGCATAATACGTTGTGTATTTTTTTCTCCTTTTCTGTTTAGGGTGTGATGCTGAAACTTGGACCAGTTGCAGCCCTTTCTATAACCATTTCATATATAAATTTATAAACAAATTGAAACAACTTTACTTTACCCATAATATGCCACCTTCAGTCCACCGTAATATGCCACCGATATTGAAATCAGCTGTGCCTAACATCACCTACACCGGGGAAACAGTCCTTATCACTGACCTCACTTCTACCACTCTGTATCCGCTCGCCAGAGTCCACCTGGATTGTCCTTTTGTGACCGGTGAAGTCCAAGTTGCCATCAGGGAGAAGCCTTTTCCCATGTCTGGAGTGCAACTTCTCCTGGCCACGACTTGGCAGAAGATTTGCAACCGTCCTACCTGATCATTATGGACAAACCCCAGGTGTGTAACTCTGTTGTGGACAATCCCATCTTTGAGTATGTTTCAGCAGAGGTCCAAGAAAGTGATGAAGTTTCTCCTCCGGTTTTGGTGACCACCCGTGCACAAGCTGCACGCCCGCAACCAGCTGACTCTACTGCTACCGCTGTCCCTCAAAACCCTCTGAATCTACCACCAAATCTTACCAGTTTGGAGTTCCGAAAGTTACAGAGGGAAGATCAATCATTAACACCATTATTCGTCCAGGCTGAGACTCAACCTGACAGTATCCCTGGGTTCTTCCTAGAGAATCAGTTGCTCTACCGCAGATACAGACCCAGTAAGCTGAAGGAGGACGACGATTGGGCAAATGTCGAACAACTAGTGATTCCCACCAGCCAACGGCCCGATATTCTACACCTGGCCCACGGAGCTCTTTCTCACTATGGTTTTAACAAAACCTACTATGGAAATCAGACAAGACTACTACTGGCCAGGTATGGTTAAGGACGTCAAAAAGTATGTGCAACAGTGTCATACATGTCAGTTGGCAGGTAAACCTAACATCTCTATTCCCCAGGCCCCATTGACTCCTATTCAGGTGCCTGCGGAACCTTTCCACAGACTCATCATAGACTGTGTTGGTCCTTTACCCCGGACCAGTTCTGGCAACGCCTATATACTAACTATCTTGTGTCCTACCAACAGATTCCCCATAGCAGTTCCAGTAAAGAACATTACGGCTGCTACTGTGGTGAAACAACTAATGAAGACTTCACCCAGTATGGATTTCCAAGAGACGTTCAAAGTGACTGTGGCACCAACTTCACCAGTGATCTCTTGAAGAAGACACTGGAGGAGTTCAACATCACACAGGTACTGTCCAGCCCCTATCATCCTACTTCACAGGGTTCTCTTGAACGTAGTCATCAGACTATTAAAGTACTCATAGAGAAATTTTGCAATGAAACCTTGAAGGACTGGGATAAACAACTTGACCTCATTATGTGCATTTTCAGAAGTCTCCCCAATGAGTCTCTAGGAGTATCTCTTTATGAGATGCTCTACGGACGTAAGTGCCGTACTCCTCTCAAAGCTTTCAAGGACTCTCTACGTAATGCCATCTTCAGTGACCCTCAGAATGTACCCCAGTTTCTTCAAAACTTAAAACACATTCTAGAGAGAGTACGTAAATTTGCTAATGACAACCTATTGAAAGCTCAGGAGAGGATGAAGACTAATTTTGACCATCGCAGCAAACTAAGGAAATTTAAACCAGGAGACTTCGTGTTGGCATATTTTCCTATCACAGGTTCTCCATTGCAAAACAAGTTTTCAGGACCTTACTGCACCAAGGAGTGCAGGAACAACCACAACTACGTTCTTGAGACTCCAGATAGGCGGCGGAAGACCAAGTTGTACCACGTCAACCTCCTGAAGCAGTATCAAGGTACTCCCCCTGCTGTGTTGGTATCATTATCCACCTTTAAAGGTCCATACCTCCACAGTGAGACCTTCCCTGCTTCTCCTCCCGAAAGCACTAACACTGAGTCAGTGCCTTCCAACTCGGAAATCCTTAATGATCTTCATACCTATTTGCAGGACAGTAATAGTGTTCCTCTCATCAGAATCTTCAAGGAACATCAGAAGTTG
>NC_091170.1:14471465-14553965 GCF_040958095.1 Procambarus clarkii
CCTAAACGTGTTCTATAGAGTTGTGTGCACCGGTTGACGCCAGCACTGACGCGGCTACGGTTGTGTGGAGGTAACATCCGGTAATCACACTTATCCAATTCTTTACAGTTTATTCCTGAGGGAACCTAACCTAACCTAACATTACCTAACGTAACGTAACATAATCTAACATTACCTAAAGTAACATAACCTAACCTAACATATCCTAACGTAACATAAATTAACCTAACCTAACATAACCTAACCCAACCTAACCTTAACTAACTCAACCTAACCTTACCAGACCAAACCTAAGCTAACCTAATCTAACCTAATCTAACCTTACGTAACCTTACCTAACCTAACCTAACCTAACCTGACCTAACTCAACCTAACCTATCACACACAGAGATCACAATAACGAGATGCATAGCACGGTCGATTAAGGCAGTGTGGGATGCTCCCGGATGCAGGTTCGAATCCTCATCACGGCCCATGTGGATTTGTTCATTTGATGCATCACGTTACTGTGATCTCTGTGTGTGATGATGTAAGGGTGAAGAGGGATAACGGCCTGTTGACATAGCTCGGGTGCAAGGGGGGGGGTTGTGTAAAAGCCTGGTTTGTGCCTCGGAGAGGCTGCGGGATCCAGTAAGTTGAGTAGAAATTCGGTATCAACCCTTTTACCCTGTTGTAGCTCAGTCGATTTAGGCAGTGTCTGGGATGCTCCCGGACGCAGGTTCGAATCCTCGTCATGGCCCTTGTGGATTTGTTCAACCAAACCTAACCTAACCTTACCAGACCTAACCTTACCAGACCTAACCTAACCTTACCTAACATAATGTAACCTAACCTAACCTTACCTAAACTAACCTAACTTAACCTAACCTTACCTAATGTAAGGGACAATTAAAATGGTTACAGGAAAGTTATTCAATGTCAACCAATATTTTTTTACTAGTTGCATATGAAAAGGGCCGCAATTGATCCAAGTTTCAGTACTGCAGCATAAATAGAAAGGGAGATTTTTAATTTTTTTGTTTTTTTTCAACGAATTTTTACATATTTTTTTTTTTTTTTTTTTTTTTTTGAGATATATACAAGAGTTGTTACATTCTTGTACAGCCACTAGTACGCGTAGCGTTTCGGGCAAGTCCTTAATCCTATGGTCCCTGGAATACGATCCCCTGCCGCGAAGAATCGTTTTTTCATCCAGGTACACATTTTACTGTTGCGTTAAACAGAGGCTACAGTTAAGGAATTGTGCCCAGTAAATCCTCCCCGGCCAGGATACGAACCCATGACATAGCGCTCGCGGAACGCCAGGCGAGTGTCTTACCACTACACCACGGAGACTGCATTTCAAGTGTAAATAAACAACCACACCTTTCAGATATAATCATTCTATGACACGTTTCCGACACATTCGCATATAATAAGGGATTGGTAGTTAGATAGTTTTCCAAAAACATCTTTAGTTTTCCTAATTCAAATAGTCAAAGTTCCCCCCCAAAATTATGCAAATATGAAATTTGTATTGCTATTATAAAATCAATAAATGATCATGGAGAAACAAACCAACTACCGATTTTAGAGACATACACTCTACATATAAGACGTAAGTTTCATGTAAATTGAATTAAAATGAAAGAGTTATATGAACGTTTATTTACTTGAAAATTTATAAGGAAATAATAAAGTCTATGGTGCTGCCACCTGTGGCTGAGGTTGACATAACCAGTTTTCTCCAAAATTGGCACCCTTACAGATGGGCTTATGTGCAGTCAGATGTATAAGTTTCATGCAAATCGCCGATTAAAAAAACAAGAAAAAAAAATTTAACTTAATTTTTATTCTAATAAACTAATTATAATATTTTTTAATATATGCTATTGTGATAGCTGAGAGTCATAGATATGATTTTAGTTGACACTTGTGTTTGATAATCCTTTTTTACTATTTTGAATAATTTTGACACCAACTTCAATATTTTTTTCTCCCTTCCTATTTATGCTACAATCTGAGACTTGGACCAGATGAAATTCTTTTCATATACAACTAGTCAAAAAGTTTTATTGAAATAGAACGAGTTTTCATTTCTGCATATTTTGGGCAAATTTGGATCTAATGTCCCCTTTTTTAAACTAACTTAACATAAACTAACCTATCCTAACCTAACCAAACCTTACCTAACCTAACCGAACCCTACCTAACCTAACATAAACTAACCTAACCCTACCTAACCTAACATAAACTAACCTAACCCAACCTAACCTAACCTTACCTAACTAACCTAACCTAACCCAACGTAAACTAACCTAACCTAACACAAACTAACTTAACCGAACCTAACGAAACTAACGTAACGTACGTAATGTAACCTAACCTGAACTAATCTAACCTAACCTAACCTAACCTAAACCTAACTGAAACCTTACCTAATCTAAGCTGTTGGGATGCTTAACTTGGAAAAATCATCGTGTGGTGAACAATAGTCAGAAAGAAGACAACTTAAATCTCCTATGGCCAGTCCTGGTGAACTGCCGTCTGTCGTCCAGAAAATTTCGTCGTCTGCAACAGAAAATGGGATCAGTTGCGCTCAACAGATGGTGTTAACATCGTCACACACATATAATTGCAACGTGTTTTATTTTAAAAACTGTCAGTAATCTAAAGTATTGATATCACACTATAGAACTAATATAATTAATATATCGTGCAACTTCCTTCATAATTGGCCAAAAAATAAAACCACATTACAAGCCTTAGGATTTGAAAATGACAATGTATTAACTCACGATGGAAATGTGAATGAAATACTATATTGGTTTTGTATTCGCAACCTGAAGATATAAAAGATATGAAGCCTCTGAAAGGTTCAAGTTATCTGAAAATTACTTTATATTTTAATACAGGAACAACTTGAAATAAAGTGATTGAACTTTATTAATTTAAGCGAGTCGGTAAAAATAGCCTAAGCGCTACAATTCCCTTTTAGATGTTGTTTATTGCCTCAATAAACGAACTGGAAATTGAGTACTAGAATTATAAGCAGCTGCTGTTCGAGATGGTATGAAATCACGAATGAAAGACGTGGCAGATTTACACTCCTCCATTGTGAGGAGGGGGTTGTCTTGAGAGGATTTCGGGGCTTTAGTATCCCCGCGGCCCTGTCCTCGACCAGGCCTCCACCGCCAGGAAGCAGCCCGTGACAGCTGACTAATACCGAGGTACCTATTTTACTGCTAGGTAACAGGGGCATAGGGTAAAAGAAACTCTACCAATGTTTCTCGCTGGCGCCGGGATCGAACCCGGGACCACAGGATCACAATTCCAACGTGCTGTCCGCTCGGCCGACCGGCTCCCTCCAGGGGGCGGGGGGAGGAAAAGGAAAAAAGCTACAAAGTATCAGGGGCGGGAGGTGGTGGGGGGGACTATTGAGGCAAGGGATGCCACTGGTAGTTGGTATAGTGAAGGTGGTTTATGGAGGATGTGTTTGAAGCTGTAAGTGGAAAAGGGTTGTAGTTGGCGCAAGCAGTGGTGGGTGGTGCTAGGGGTGATGGTAGGTGCTAGGAGTGGTGGTTGGTGCTAGGGGTGGTGGTAGGTGCTAGGAGTGGTGATAGGTCACTAGGGGTGGTGGTAGGTGCTACAGGTGGAGCAAGGTGGTAGATGTGGGTGGTTGGTGCTAGGGGTGGTGGTAGGTGCTAGAAGTGGTGGAGGTGACGGGGTTGGTGGTAGATGCTAAGGGTGGTGGTAGATGCTAAGGGTGGTGGTAGGTGCTAGGGGTGGTGGAAGGTGACAGGAGTGGTGAAAGGTGGTAGAGGTGGTGGAAGGTCACAGGGGTTGGGGTAGGTGCTAGAGGTGGTGGAAGGTGGTACGGTTAGTGGTAGGTGGTAGGTGCTAGGGGTGGTGGTAGATGACAGGGGTGGTGGTAGGTGCTAGGAGTGGTGGTAGGTGAAAGGGTGGTGGTAAGTGCTAGGTGTTGTGGTAGGGACCGGGGGTGGTGATAGGTGGTAGGGTTGAGGGGAGGTGCTAGGGGTGGTGGTAGGTGCTAGAGTTGGTGGTTGGTGCTAGGGGAGTTGGTTGGTGCTTTGGGTGGTGGTGATAAGTGACAGGTGTGGTGGTAGGAAGCTAAGGGTGGTGTAGGAGCTATGGGTGGTGGTAAGTGCTTGGGGTGGTGGTAGGTGCTGGGTGGTGTTAGGTGCTGTCGTCGGGGTAGGTGCTGAGGGTGGTAGTAGGCGCTAGGGTGGTAATAGGTACTAGGAGTGGTGGTACGTACTAGGGGGGCAGGTAGCTGCAAGGGGTGGTGGTAGGTAAAGAGGTGGTGGTAGGTGCTAGGGGTGGTGGTATGTTCTAGGGGTGGTGGTAGGTACTAGAGGTGGTGGTAGGTACTAGAGGTGGTGGTAGGTACTAGGAGTGGTGGTAGGTACTAGGGGTGGTGGTAGTTACTAGGCGTGGTGGTAGGTGCTAGGAGTGGTGGTTTATGTTATGGTTGGTGGTAGGTGGTAGGGTTGATGGTAGGTGCTAGAGGTGGTGGTAGGTACTAGAGGTGGTGGTAGGTACTAGAGGTGGTGGTAGGTACAAGAGGTGGTGGTAGGTACTAGGGGTGGTAGATGGTGCTAGGGGAGGTGGCAGATGTTAGGGGTGGTGTAGGTGCAAGGGGTGGTGATAGGTAAAGGGGTGGTGGTAGTTACTAGGCGTGGTGGTAGGTGCTAGGTGTGGTGGTTTATGTTATGGTTGGTGGTAGGTGGTAGGGTTTGATGGTAGGTGCTAGAGGTGGTGGTAGGTGCTTGGGGTGGTGGTCGGTGCTAGGGGTGGAGTTAGGTGCTTGCCTGGGGGTAGGTGCTGAGGGTGGTGATAGGTGTTATGGGTGGTGGTTGGTACTAGGGGTGGTGGCAGGTGCTAAGAATGAAGGTAGAAGCTAGGGGTGGTGGTAGGTGCTAGGGGTGGTGGTAGGTAATAGGGATGGTGGTAGGAGCTAGGGGTAGTGTTAGGTACTAGAGGTGGTGGTTGGTACTAGGGGTGGTGGTAGGTAATAAGGGTGGTGGTAGGTACTAGAGGTGGTGGTTGGTGCTAGGAGTGGTGGTATGTACTAGGGGTGGTGGTAGATACTAGAGGTGGTGGTAGGTACTAGGGGTTGTGGTTGGTGCTAGGAGTGGTGGTAAGTGCTAGAAATGGTGGTAGGTACAAGGTTCGGTGGTAGGTACAAAAGGTGGTGGTAGGTACTAGCGGTGGTAGTAGGTGCTAGGGGTGGTGATAGTTGCTAGTGGTGGTGATAGGTACTAAGGGTGATGGTAGGTGCTAGGGGTGTTGGTAGGTGCTAGAGGTAGTGATAGGTACAAGGGGTGGTGGTAGTTACTAGGGGTGGTGCTAGGTGCTAGCGGCGGTGGATGTTGCTAGGGGTGGTGATAGGTGCTAGGGGTGGTGGTAGGTACTAAGGGTGGTGGTGGTAGGTACTAGAGGTGGTGGTAGGTACTAGCGTTGGTGATAGGTGCTATGGGCGGAGGTAGACGCTTGGGGTGGTGGTAGGTACTAGAGGTGGTGGTAGGTACAAAGCCTAGTGATAGGTGCTATGGGTTTTGGTAGGTACTAGGGGAGGTGGTAGGTGCTAGGGATGGTGGTAGGTACAACGGGGGGTGGTAGGTACTAGAGATGGTGGTAGGTACTAGGGGAGGTGGTAGGTACTAGGGGTGGTGGTAGGTGCTAGGGGTGGTGATTGGTAGTAGGATTGGTGGTAGGTGCTGAGGGTGGTGGTAGGTGCTAGGGGTGGTGTTAGGTGCTAGAGGTGGTGATAGGTAAAAGGGGTGAAGGTAGGTGCTAGAGGTGGTGCACGATGGTAGATGTGGGTGGTTGGTGCTAGGGGTGGTGGTAGGTGCTAGAAGTGGTGGAGGTGACGGTGTTGGTGGTAGATGCTAAGGGTGGTGGTAGATGCTAAGGGTGGTGGTAGGTGCTAGGGGTGGTGGAAGGTGACAGGGGTGGTGGAAGGTGACAGGGGTGGTGGTAGGTGCTAGGGGTGGTGGAAGGTGGTAAAGGTGGTGGAAGGTCACAGGGTGGTGGTAGGTGCTAGGGGTGGTGGAAGGTTGTAGCGTTGGTGGTAGGTGGTAGGGTTGGTGGTAGGTGCTAGGGATGGTGGTAGATGACAGGGGTGGTATTAGATGACCGGGGTGGTGGTAGGTGCTAGGAGTGGAAGTAGAGGCTGGGGGTGGTGGTAGGTGCTAGGGGTGGTGTTAGGTGCTAGGGGTGGTGATAGGTGCAAGGGCTGGTGGTAGGTGCTAGAGATGGTGCAAGGTGGTAGATGTGGGTGGTTGGTGCTAGTGGGTGGTGGTAGGTGCTGGAAGTGGTGGAGGTGACGGGGTTGGTGGTAGATGCTAAGGGTGGTGGTAGGTGCTAGGGGTGGTGGAAGGTGACAAAGGTGTTGGAAGGTGACAGGGGTGGTGGAAGGTGGTAGGCTTGGTGGTAGGTGGTAGGGTTGGTGGTAGGTGCTAGGGGTGGTGGTAGATGACAGGGGTGGTGGTAGGTGCTAGAAGTGGTGGTAGAGGCTGGGGGTGGTGGTAGGTGCTAGGGGTGGTGATAGGTGGTAGGGTTGATGGTAGGTGCTAGGGGTGGTGGTAGGTGCTAGGGATGGTGGTAGGTGCTAGAGTTGGTGGTTGGTGCTAGGGGAGTTGGTTGGTGCTTGGGGTGGTGGTAGGTGCTAGCGGTGGTGATAAGTGACAGGTGTGGTGGTAGGAACTATGGGTGGTGGTAGGTGCTATGGGTGGTGGTAAGTGCTTGGGGTGGTGGTAGGTGCTAGGGGTGGTGGTAGGTGCTGTCTTGGGGATAGGTGCTGAGGGTGGTGGTAGGCGCTAGGTGTGGTGGTAGGTGCTAGGGGTGGTGGTAGGTGCTAGGGGTGGTGGTAGGTACTAGGGGTGGTGATAGGTGCTAGGGGTGGTAATAGGAACTAAGGGTGGTGGTAGGTACTAGGGGTGCAGGTAGCTGCTAGGGGTGGTGATAGGTGCTAGGGGTTGTTATAGGTACTAGGGGTGGTTGTAGGTTCTAAGGGTGAAGGTAGGTACTAAGGGTGGTGGTTGGTGCTAGGGGTGGTGGTAGGTATTTGAGGTGGTGGTAGGTACTAGGGGTGGAGTTAACTGCTAGGGGTAGTGATAGGTGCTTGGGGTGGTGGTAGGTACTATGGGTGGTGGTAGGTACTAGAGGTGGTGGTAGGTACTAGGGGTTGTGGTATGTTCTAGGGGTGGTGGTAGGTACAAGAGGTGGTGGTAGGTACTAGAGATGGTTGTTTGTGCTAGGAGTGGTGGTATGTACTAGGGGTGGTGGTAGGTACTAGAGGTGGTGGTTGGTGCTGTGGGTGGTGGTAGGTGCTAGAGGTAGTGGTAGGCACAAGAGGTGGTGTTAGGTACTACAGGTGGTGGTAGGTACAAGAGGAGTTGATAGGTGCTAGGGGTGGTGCTAGGTGCTAGTGGTGGTGGTAGGTACTAGGGGTGATGGTGGGTACAAGAGGTGGTGGTAGGTACTAGAGATGGTGGTAGGAGGTTGGGGTGGAGATAAGTGCTAGGTGTGGTGATAGGTGCTAGGGGTGCTGGTAGGTACTAGGGGTGGTGGTAGATACAAGGGGTGGTGGTAGTTGCTGGGGGGTGGTGGTAGGTGCTAGGGGTAGTGGTTGGTGCTTGGGGTAGCGGTAGGTGCTAGGGGTGGTGGTAGGTACTAAGGGTGGTGGTAGGTACTAGAGGTGGTGGTAGATACTCGGGGTGATGATAGGTCCTATGGGCGGAGGTAGGTGCTAGGGGTGGTGGTAGGTACTGGAGGTGGTGGTGGTAGGTACTAGGGGGTGGTGATAGGTGCTAGGGGTGTTGGTAGATACTAGGGGTGGTGTTAGGTGCTAGAAATAGTGGTAGGTACAGCGGGTGGTGATAGGTGCTAGGGATGAGGATAAGTACTAGGGGTGGTGGTAGGTACTAGGGGTGGTGATAGGTTCTATGGGTGGTGGTACGTACTAAAGGTGGTCGTAGGTACTAGGGGTGGTGATTGGTGCTAGGGGTAGTGGTAGGTACAAGGGGTGGTTGTAGGTGCTAGGGGTGGTGATAGGTAGTAGGATTGGTGGTAGGTGCTAATGGTGGTGGTAGGTGCTAAGGGTTGTGTTAGGTGCTAGGGGTGGTGATAGTTGCAAGGTGTGGTGGTAGGTGCTAGAGGTGGTGCAAGGTAGTAGATGTTGGTGGTTGGTGCTTGGGGTGGTGGTAGGGGCTAGAGGTAGTGGATGTGACGGGGGTGGTGGTAGAGGTAGGGGTGGTAGTTGGTGCTAGGGGCGGTGGAAGGTGACAGGGGTGGTGGTAGGTGCTAGGGGTAGTGGAAGGTGGTAGAGTTTGTGGAAAGTGACATGGGTGGTGGTAGGTGCTAGGGGTGGTGGAAGGCAATAGGGTTGGTGGTAGGTGCTAGGGGTGGTGGTAGATGACAGGGGTGGTGGTGGGTGCTAGGAGTGGTGGTAGGTGACAGGGGTTGTGGTAAGTGCTGGCATGGGGGTTGGTGCTGAGGGTAGTGGTAGGTGTTTAGGTTGGTGGTAGATGCTAGGGTAGGTGGTAGGTGCTAGGGGTGGTGGTAGGTGATAGGGGGTGGTAGGTGCTTGGGATGTTGTTTGGTGCTAGGGGAGGTGGTAGGTACTAAGGGTGGTGATAGGGATTAGGGGTGGTGGTAGGTGCTTGGTGTGGTGGTAGGTGCTAGGAAAGGTGGTAGGGGCTGAGGGGGGTGGTAGGTACTAGGGGTGGTGGTAGGTACTAGTGGCAGAGGTAGCTGTTAAGGGTGGTGGTAGGTACTAGAGGTGGTAGTATGTGCTATGGGTGGTGTTTGGTGCTAGGGGTGGTGGTAGGAACTATGGGTGGTGGTAGGTGCTAGGGGTAGTGGTAGGTACTAGGGGTGGTGGTAGGTGCTAGGGGTGGTGGTAGGTGCTTGTTTTGGTGTTAGTTGCTAAGGGTGGTGGTCAGTACTTGGGGTGGTGGTAGGTACTTTGTGTGGTGTTAGGTGCTAGGGGTGGTAGTAGGTACTAGGGGTGGTGATAGGGGTTCGGGGTGGTGTTAGGTGCTAGGGGTGGTGGTAGGTATTAGAGATGGTGGTAGGAACTAGGGCTGGTGGTGTGAGGAGATGGTTCACCAGTTCACTTACAATAGTGTTCTTATGCCTGTGGAAGCCAGTACACTTGTTAAGTGCACTTGTTAAGTGTGCGGACTTAAGTTTGGTATCCAACCAACGAAACATCTAGTGTTTGGCCTCATGTGAGAGTCCCAGTCATCAGCAGTCCAGAAATGTTACCCCTGGCCGGGGTAGCACGTCTGTGGACAGAGATATGCCGATATCATCATCGCATTGTATGGCTTGAACGAGACTCAACTTTGCGCGGGAACAACTAGGCCCCAGGCGTGGGGTGAGCTGTGGGCCTCCCGCTCGCTAGACAGTCGTCGTCATGGAAACAACCGCCATCTTAGTAAACATCTTGAGCCGCCATGTTATTCGGCCATCTTGGAGTTACCCTAGGGGCCTTGCTACACCGTCGCTGATTGGTTGAGAGGGGTAGGCCGCTGTATGCCTTCCTCTCATTGGTTATTTCGAGGAGGACGCGGTAATCGCCTGGGTAAGCGTCATTCTGAACTCAGCTGCCACTTTGTCAAGATGCTCTCTGTACTCAATTCGGCAAAACTGAGTATAGGGCGTCGTGGTGACTGGACTGCTCAACTGCTTCACCTCCTGCTTCATCTACGACGGGGTCGTCACAGAATCCGGCCGAAGTCGTCGCTCGAAGGGGGGTAAAGACATTGTGAACAGCGGGTAGAGGAGATCTTGTGATCTGGGATTGTGGGGTAATGTGCATACGAGCAGTAACAGACTCGTTGATCCAATACCAGTGATCATAAATAATTCCTGCTAGTGCTCTGTAGCAGCCGATGGGAATGGGGAAATTCGTGTCGGTGTTTTAAGGCAGATTTCCCATGTTTGTGTAAGATGCTATCATTGTGCGCATCATCTGGGTACGAACACCTCACTTCACGGGTGGGTTGAAGGGGCGTAACGAGCTGTGTTGTGAGAATGGGATTCGAGTGTGCGCCAATTGTACGTTAAATACCACGTGAGGTACTACCACCGTCTTCGCCACCTACCACTGCCGCGAGCGAGCCAGCCACCCGTAGCGGGGAACCTGATGTATGGGAATGGTGTGTAAGCCGGCAGTATGAATGAGTAAGTACCTATGTGTGTATTTCTGATGATCAGTTAATCTCTAAAAGCTTGAATTCGAGGTCAAGTATTCCGTCACATTGTCACGCAGCACCTGTGAGGTGAAGTGAAGTGTGGACGAGGAGATAATCACCATTTATTGTCATCTTGTCAGTCCAGAGGGACTTACGTCTTGTGTACACAGACGTACAGTGTGTGTGTGTGTGTGGGTACATACGGGAACAGAGTATGCATAGATTAGCCAAGGACTGTGAGGATGTCCATGTAATAATTATATTATTCCATTGTGGTAATTAAATCATTTTTGATCGTCCGTGGGACGGAGTGATATCATTTCCATGTGTAGTCTTGCAGGTGTGGAATTCCAACACTGAGCGCTCAGGTTAGTGTTTGTGTTACGTCAGTGATTCCTGGCAATGATTATTGTGGAGTGTACAACAGTATGGTCTTAATTTGTTGTATTGTTCCCAGGGCCGTGACAAATGTGATTTATATATATATATATATATATATATATATATATGTCGTACCTAGTAGCCAGAACGCACTTCTCAGCTTACTATGCAAGGCCCGATTTGCCTAATAAGCCAAGTTTTCATGAATTAATTGTGTTTCGACTACCTAACCTACCTAACCTAACCTAACCTAACTTTTTCGGCTACCGAACCTAACCTAACCTATAGAGATAGGTTAGGTTAGGTTAGGTAGAGTTGGTTAGGTTCGGTCATATATCTACGTTAATTTTAACTCCAATAAAAAAAAATTGGCCTCATACATAATGAAATGGGTAGCTTTATTATTTCATCAGAAAAAATTAGAGAAAATATATTAATTCAGGAAAACTTGGCTTATTAGGCAAATCGGGCCTTGCATAGTAGGCTGAGAAGTGCGTTCTGGCTATTAGGTACGACATATATATATATATATATATATATATATATATATATATATATATATATATATATATATATATATATATATATATATATATATATATATATATAATCGTAGTGTCACGGTGCCCAGTGATATATTTATATATATATTATATATATATATATATATATATATATATATATATATATATATATATATATATATATATATATAATATATATATAAATATATCACTGGGCACCGTGATACTACGATTATTATTATTAGGCAAATCGGGCCTTGCATAGTAGGCTGAGAAGTGCGTTCTGGCTACTAGGTACGACATATATATATTGTGACGATAATCTCCTTCAAGAGATTGAGCCTGCTCTTCCCTCCAAAAATACGTCGATACATCTATATAAAACTACTATGGAAGAAATGTCCAACAACGACAACAACATCTCCAAGGTTTGCCAGAGAGCAAAACGTATGCAGCCAGGAACACCTGCTTCACCTCAAACCGCCAAACTACCTGTCTTGTTGCCGGCTCCTCGCTGATTGGCCGCCGGTCTGGCTGCAACTGCACTCCACTCACCATACTACTTGATGTCTGGGGCCGCCACGACCTCAGTCTTCAGAATATTCAGTGCTTTCATACGGTTAACACTTCTTCCTGGTAGACTAAGCCATGGCTTACGTGTACTTAGAGAGGTGATAGCTTAAAGCCAATATTCCTGCACCTCTCATTTTATTGTATATTGCACAGCTTGTTATTGCTCACTTGTCTTAACGTAACTTTTCATTTTGTCATTTAATTATTCTTATTATTTTGATTGATTGATTTTATTATACGAATTTGTATGTCCATTTTATTCATGTTTTGTTTATTTAACGTAATTAAAATTCCATTGTTAAAATTTACTTGTGTTTTGTGTGTCTTCTCCTTACCTTACCACAGACGAAGTTCCAGATTTTCTATTTTTTTTTTATTCTATGTGACAAGGCCATACCCCTAGCTTTGAACAGCCGAACACCAACGCGTTACCGTCACATATTATATGGGGGCCTGTCCTAGGAGCTTCACTCAGGTACTGGTGCCAAGTGGTAATTTATGGTAAGCGTATTTAACTTTGTTAACGTAGCTTTTACTATTTTTCATATTCAATTTCATTTTTATATGGTGCGGTGTATTGTGCATTACGAGAGTAATATATGGTGAAGGTGAGACAACTTTTGATTACATGGTGACTGTAGGCCGCAGTCATACTCTTAATTGGTCATCTCTCCCTCCGTGTTATTACTCGTGTTTACCATCTTTGTCCCTTGGATATTTCTCATTTTTGACAGATCATCATATTGGTACCCTGGTACTGTGGTCTGCCCCGGGTCAAGAGCACCCAATCTTCTGCAATCTGACTGTAGGAGGACAAAGAGGGCCATAGTTCCTCTAGCTCGAACTTTAGTTGCTGAATTGGGACCTCAGCAGCAGTTCTCGTCACCAGTTGACACCTCGCACCCCTACACGTCAGTCAGAGATGATGATACATACAACGGTAGGGAATTAGCTTACTTTTTCAGAGCACAAAAGTTCGCTAATTCTGTAAGTATCATATTAAATTCAGTAGGAAAAACTTGCTTAATGTCCTATAGAGACTCGGCAAGGTATGCCTACATCCTTGAACTACCAATTTTACTTTTGAGGCAATTAACTGTTTCATTTGTTTTCGAAACTCTGTTTCATTTGTTAGTAGGATTTTCTTGCCCTTATCCTCTTACATGAGTACCGGGTACAAGATTTCCTGCGCCCTTGATTTAAATTAATCATTTAACATCTTTTACTTAACTTTAATTGTTAAAGATCCCACAGGATAGGTATCAGTTGCCACGTTGTCCTGTTTCTGACATTCACTATAACTGAATATTCGTTGTACCTTTATTTGCTAATTTCACCATGTTTCGTCTCCAAGCTTTCCGTGCAAATCCAGCAGGTGAAATAGGGACTTTAAGTCGTGCCAAGAGGACTGAATTACAAACTCTTGCACATGAGTATCAACTAGACGTTCCCTACCAAGCCAACAAAAATGACCTATACAACCTGTTGCTGGATCACTATTTAGAGCAAGGTAAGATAGACTCTGAAACTCATGAAACTTACTATATTGCAGATAAAACTGACTTGGCAACGATGAAACTCAAACTAGAGCTGGCCAAGATTGAACGTGAGCAGCAAAAAGAAGCGACTGCCATACGAAGGGAAGAACAAGAACGTGAGGCTGCCTTGAGGAAGGAAGAACACGAACGAGAAATCGCCCTCAAGGAACGTGAACTCGCCCTCCAGGAACGTGAGGATGCACTGCTCCAGGAGCGGGAACGAGTACAGCTTGAAACAAAACGACGCGAGTTGGAGATGCAACGTGAACATGACAAGCAACAAGCGACTCTGGCTCTAGAGTGTCGTCAACGAGAATACACGTTGGAAACTTCACACCTCGCTCAACGCCAGCAAGCTACTGCCAATCTTCCCGTCAGTTTTAATATATCACATGCAAGTAAGTTAATGCCATCCTTTGTAGAAGCAGAAGTTGATGTGTTCTTCACCACCTTTGAAACCCTTGCTAATCAACTCAGTTGGCCTGTCGACCAATGGGCCACACTTCTCAGAGTCCATCTTACAGGTAGAGCAGCAGTCACACTCAGTACTCTGGCGTCTGAGAATGACTACCAGACTCTGAAACAAGCAGTGTTGGACGCCTACCTCCTCTCTACTGAAAGTTACAGAAGGAAATTCCGTGACCACCTGAAGGCAAGTACCACTACCTTCCTCGAGTTTGCTAACACAAAACGGAGGTATTTCATGAAATGGCTAGAAGCAGCACATGTCTCTACTTTTACAGAACTCGTCAACCTGATGCTTGTTGAAGAATTCTTGAGACGTGTGCCGCCTCCTGTCCGTCTCTACTTAGCAGATAAAGAAGAAACCGACTACCTGAAGTGTGCTAAGTCGGCTGACACTTACAGCCTCATCCACCGGCTGACACCAGAACCATCCTCCAGTAAGAAGTCGTGGTACAGTTACGAGAAAGTGAGCACCGATCAAGCTGGCTCGCAATTGTACTGCAAGTATTGTAGACTCTATGGACATACCATAGACAAGTGTGGTAAGTCTCAATACAAGGGAACCACTGACCTGAAACCCAAACCAACTCCTCCTAAGTCCGGTAAGCCTGTGATGAATGTTGGTGTTAATGTTAATGATCTTTCTCTTTTCAGTAACCACCTGTATACTGGAACTGTCTCTGCCAATGGTTCAAATCCGGAGGGACGTTTCAAATTGAAGATCTTGAGGGACACAGCGGCTCTTCAATCGATCATCTTGAAGTCGGCTGTGCCCAACATCGTCTACACCGGAGAAACTGTCTTCATCACTGACCTCACTGCTACCACTCCATACCCTCTCGCCAGAGTCCACCTGGATTGTCCCTACGTGAACGGAGAAGTCCAAGTCGCCGTCAGGGAAAAGCCTTTTCCCATGCCTGGAGTGCAACTTCTCCTAGGCAACGACTTGGCAGAAGACCTGCAACCAACCAACCTGATCGTCATGGACAAACCCCAGGTGTGTAACTCTGTGCCAAGTAACCCTATTCTAGCGTATGTTCCAGCAGAGGTTCAAGAGAGTGATGAAGTTTCTCCTCCGGTTCTCGTGACCACCCGTGCACAAGCCGCACGTCCACAGCCAGCTGACCCTACTGCTACCGCTGTCCCTCAAGACCCTCAGAAATTACCCCCGCATCTAACCAAGTTGGAGTTCCGTAAGTTGCAGAGGGAAGATCTTACTTTAACACCATTGTTTTTCCAGGCTGAGACTCAACCCGACAGTATTCCTGGGTTCTTCCTAGAAAACGACTTGCTCTACCGCAGATATAGACCCAGTAAACTGAAGGAGGAGGACGATTGGGCCAGCATCGAACAACTTGTGATTCCTACCAGCCTGCGGCCCACTATTCTACACCTGGCCCACGGAGCACTCTCCCACTACGGCTTCAACAAGACTTACCATGGAATTCGTCAAGACTACTACTGGCCAGGTATGGTAAATAGCGTCAAACAGTACGTAAAACAGTGTCATACATGTCAGATGGCAGGCAAACCGAACATCTCCATTCCCAGAGCGCCACTGATTCCCATACAGGTGCCTGCGGAACCTTTCCACAGACTCATAATAGACTGTGTTGGTCCTTTACCTCGGACCAGTTCAGGTAACGCCTACATCCTAACCATCCTGTGTCCTACCACCAGATTTCCCATAGCAGTTCCAGTGAAGAACATCACGGCTGCTACGGTTGTAAAACATCTATTGAAGATCTTCACTCAATACAGATTTCCCAGGGAGATTCAGAGCGACTGTGGTACCAACTTCACCAGTGATCTCTTCAAAAGGACACTGGAGGAGTTCAACATCAAACAGGTATTGTCCAGCCCCTATCATCCTGCTTCACAGGGTTCTCTTGAACGTAGTCATCAGACAATCAAAGCACTCTTGAAAAAGTTTTGTAGTGAAACCTCTAAGGATTGGGATAAGCAAATCGACCTTATAATGTGTATTTACAGAAGTCTCCCCAATGAGTCCCTAAGAGTATCTCCTTATGAGATGCTCTACGGCCGTAAGTGCCGTACTCCCCTTAAGGCTTTCAAAGACTCTCTCAGAGATGCCACCTTCAGTGAGCATCAGAATGTGCCCCAGTTTCTTCAAAACCTTCAACACATTCTAGAGAGAGTCCACCGTTTTGCCCATGATAATCTATTGAAAGCCCAGGAGAGGATGAAGACTCATTATGACCAGACCAGCAAAGTACGAAAATTTAAGCCGGGAGACTTCGTGCTTGCATACTTCCCTATCCCAGGTTCACCTTTACAAAACAGGTTTTCAGGACCCTACTGCGTCAAAGAGTGCAGAAATAACAACAACTACGTCATAGAGACTCCAGATAGGCGGCGGAAGACCCAGCTGTGCCACGTCAACCTCCTGAAGCAATATAATGGTACTCCTCCCACTGTCCTGATTAACTGTTCTACCTTCACAGAACCCTACAGCCACAGTGAGACCTTCCCAGCTTCTCCTCCCGAAAGCACTGACAAGGAGTCAGCGCTTTCTAATTCCGAAATCCTTAATGATCTTCCCAAATACTTTCAGGATAATAATCGTGCTCCTTTGCCCTATTCTAATTCCACTCTCACCTCGTCAGATAAGCCCTTCATCCTCCATGTCGCCGCCAGTGGTACCGACGTTGGTGGTGTCGTGATGCAGCAACGAGGCGAGGAGAATACACCTGTCAGCGACTACTGCTACAAGGAACTACGGAACAATTGGCAAGGAGCTACTCTTCATCATCCTGAAGCTCCAGCACTTCACTCCACACCTGAAAAGTGCTCGGTCCACCATCAACACGGACCACACCACCCTACACCTCCTGCAGCACGCCCACTTCTCATCTCAACGTCTTCTACTATGGGCTTGCTAACTGCAGAAATTCAACCTGGAGACACGCTATACCAAGATTCCGACAACATCTTAGCCCATGATCTCTCCAGAGTTTATGAAGTAGAAGCGACTCCATCTATTACTCCACCACATAACGACGTACTTCTTCCAGAACCGCAGGCTTCGGGGGAGAGTTGTGACGATAATCTCCTTCAAGAGATTGAGCCTGCTCTTCCCTCCAAAAATACGTCGATACATCTATATAAAACTACTATGGAAGAAATGTCCAACAACGACAACAACATCTCCAAGGTTTGCCAGAGAGCAAAACGTATGCAGCCAGGAACACCTGCTTCACCTCAAACCGCCAAACTACCTGTCTTGTTGCCGGCTCCTCGCTGATTGGCCGCCGGTCTGGCTGCAACTGCACTCCACCCACCATACTACTTGATGTTTGGGGCCGCCACGACCTCAGTCTTCAGATTATTCAGTGCTTTCATACGGTTAACACTTCTTCCCGGTAGACTAAGCTATGGCTTACGTGTACTAAGAGAGGTGATAGCTTAAAGCCATATTCCTGCACCTCTCATTTTATTGTATATTGCACAGCTTGTTATTGCTCACTTGTCTTAACGTAACTTTTCATTTTGCCATTTAATTATTCTTATTATTTTGATTGATTGATTTTATTATACGAATTTGTATGTCCATTTTATTCATGTTTTGTTTATTTAACGTAATTAAAATTCCATTGTTAAAATTTACTTGTGTTTTGTGTGTCTTCTCCTTACCTTACCACAGACGAAGTTCCAGATTTTCTATTTTTTTTATTCTATGTGACGATTCCATACCCCTAGCTTTGAACAGCCGAACACCATCGCGTTACCGTCACAATATATATATATATATATATATATATATATATATATATATATATATATATATATATATATATATATATATATATATATATATATATATATATATATATATATATATATATATATATATATAATCGTAGTGTCACGGTGCCAGTGTTATTGTGTTATTTACTGTGTGGTGATTGAAATTTATTGACCTATGTTCTAGGCGTTATTGAGAGCACTGGGGTCATTTGCAACAGTAAGTAAGTAAGTGTGTGCAGTATTCTAATACTTGGAAATTAGAGTACTTGCCGTGTGTGTTATTGCAAAGGGGGTTGTTATTTGATGGTGATTGTTGCTAGTGTTGAGCATCACCGTATGTGATTGCAGTTCAGTAAAGTCATTGTGGGGCAGTGTTCTAGAGGGTTCATGTCCTGTATGTTATTTTACTAGGTTCTGCAGTATTGTCATTGCAACCGGATTGTAACGTAAATCACTGATTTGTTAGTGTGATTTGTCATTGTCGTGGGTGAACTCGGCTGTAGACGAGTACTTGGGTACACATATATTCTCCTGTTATCTGGTAGGACATCGAAGTCCAGTATTCAGTGAGGTGATTGCGAGGCAATTAATATAACGTAACCAAGGGAACGCCCATTGCTTTAAGAGAATTTGTTCTTTGACAATTTGAATAACGTAGAATACGTTTGGGTTAATTTACTTTCCTGCAAGCAGCTACGGTAGTCTCAAGGAGCCTAGCCATCAGCCAGATAAGAATTAGAGTATTGTCTGTCGTAATTAACGGTCAGTGGGCCGGGTAATTGACGTGTTTCAGGAAGTCAAAGTAATTAACCTGGATCCTTGCTTGATCGACTCACACTAAGGCTACATTGTTCCATTAACGTAACGTCGTTATTTATCTGCCCGGAAGTACCGGCACTTGATTGACTCGTGGGAGGAGTAACGTCATTTTAGAATAACGTAAACGTGGTGCTAATTACTGTTATTAGCCAACTGAATTATGGAAGGCTTAGTCTGAGTATGGAAGGCTTAGACGGAATTCATACCTTAATGTAAATTGCTGAGCCAGTGTGAAAGGTTGCGTATTTTAATTGTTTAATTATTGATCTTGAGGATAGTAATTAATTACTCTAAAGGTAATCACGAGTGATTACCGCTTTCTTAGCACTTTGGACATTGTAAATCAGAGTTTACCATCGCTGAGTGATTAGTAACCGATTAACGTAAATAGTAAAGAGATTAATCAGCTCTCTGGTAGTACAGGGATTAATGGGATTTTCTCACTGAATGCTCGACAGGTAGAGTGTTGTGTAATTTCCGCGTTACTAGTGGCAGTTGTAAGAGTTATTAAATTAACGTAAATGCTATTTTGTTATTAACGTAAATCAATTGTTATTGATTGTTGATCGTCCGTGAGACGGAGTGTTAACGTAAGGATTAATTTGAGGAAGGGTTGCAGGAGTTGCCAGTGAACCCATTAGTTATTGTTGTCATTGAAAGACTACTGATTTGATTGCATTGCAACTGCTATTGCAGGTGTAGACTGCACTGACGCGTAGAACAGTTAGGAGGTTACTGGAGACGTGTTTCAGAACCTACTGTGTCATTTGTTGTAATTGTGATTATATATCTGTTAGTTCTTGTTTCTTGTTGATTCCTCAGTGGTCACGCTTATGTTCGATTTAGTTCATTATGCAGTCCGAGGGGCTGGTGTCTAGCTGTCATTGATAGTGTCACAGGAATGATTTCGAGTAACGTCATTGACATTTCTTTTTGTTTTGTTGTAGTAGTTAGTACTTTATTGAATAAACTAAGTTGTTATGGTTAACACTGTCTTTTCGTTACACCCCCACACATTATTATTGTTATGCAAATGTTCTTCACACTCGACTAATCAAATTGAGACTAATTCTGAGTTTTGGACCAAATATACGGCACCACACACCAATAAATTATTGTTGTGAGAGCCCTTGACCTACTCGTTAGATTTGCTTCGGCGATTGGGGAAGGTCAACGACCAAGTGGAGGGGATTTCAGTTTTCATTCGGGTCTCGGCGTTTGCTCGGGCCTAGTCAATTGTTCATACATGGTCCCAAAATGAGGAATGAGCTGCTTACTACACTGGTGTGTTAGCTAAGCAAGTCCTACCTCAGACAACCTAATTGAATATCACGACAAGAATAAAGATTAAAAAAAATTCTTAGAAATTTTCCGAGCTCAATTCCTTATACCAATTTCAATTTATTCCCACATAATCACAAGTCAAAACTCTCACAGGTGGTAGGTACTTGGGGTAGTGATAGGTATTAGAGGTGGTGGTAGGTGCTAGGAGTGGTGGTAGGTGACAGGGGTGGTGGTAAGTGCTAGGTGTTGTTGTAGGGGCCGGGGGAGGTGATAGGGGCCGGGGGAGGTGATAGGTGGTAGGGTTGTTGTAGGGGCCGGGGGTGGTGGTAGGTGCTAGGGGTGGTGGTAGGTGCTAGGGTTGGTGGTTGGTGCTAGGAGAGTTGGTTGGTGCTAGGAGAGATGGTTGGTGCTTGGGGTGGTGGTAGGTGCTAGGGGTGGTGATAAGTGACATGTGTGGTGGTAGGAGCTAGGGGTGGTGGTAGGTGCTATGGGTGGTGGTAAATGCTAGGAATGGTGGTAGGTGCTAGGGGTGGTGTTAGGTGCTGGGGTTGGGGTAGGAGCTGAGGGTGGTGGTAGGTGCTAGGGGTGGTAGTATATGCTAGGTTAGGTGGTAGGTGCTAGGGATGGTGGTAGGTGCTAGGGGTGGTAGTAGGTACTAGGGGTGGTGTTGGGTGCTAGGGGTGGTAGTAGGTACTAGGGGTGGTGGTAGGTGCTAGGGGTGGTGTTAGGTGCTAGGGGAGGTGGTAGGTACTAAGGGTGGTGGTAGGTACTAGGGGTGGTGGTAGGTGCTAGGGGTGGTAGTAGGTACTAGGGAGGTGGAAGGTACTAGTGGTGGAGGTAGCTGCTAGGGATGGTGGTAGGTACTAAAGGTGGTGGTAGGTACTAGGGGTGGTGGTTGGTACTAGGGGTGGTGGTAGGTGCTAAGGGTGGTGATAGGTACAAGGGGTGGTGGTAGGTGCTAGGGTTGGTGTTAGGTGCTAGGGGTGGTGGTGCGTACTAGGGGTAGTGGTAGGTACTAGGGGTGGTGATAGGTGCTCGGGGTGGTGTTAGGTGCTCGGGGTGGTGGTAGGTATTAGGAGTCGTGGTAGGTGCTATGGGTGGTAGTAGGTGCTAGGGGTGGTGGTAGGTGCTAGGGGTGGTGGAAAGTCACAGGGGGTGGTTGTAGGTGCTAGGGGTGGTGTTAGGTGCTGGGGTGGGGGTAGGTGATGAGGGTGGTGGTAGGTGCTAGGGGTGGTGGAAGGTGACAATAGTGGTGGAAGGTGACAGGGGTGGTGGTAGATCTTAACGGTGGTGGTAGGTGCTAGGGGTGGTGGTAGGTGCTAGGGGTGGTGGTAGGTTGCTAGGGGTGGTGGAAAGTCACAGGGGTGGTTGTAGGTGCTAGGGGTGGCGGAAGGTTGTTGGGTTGGTGGTAGGTGCTAAGGGTGGTGATTGGTGATAGGTACAAGGGGTGGTGGTGTCGGAAAATCCGACACCATATAATAATCATACAGATAATAGCTGTATTGTATAAACAAGTTACCCATAGAAAACGTAACTTGTAGTGGAATTACCGCCTAAAGAAAACGGGATATCATCACCACACACTATTATCATTCACCACCTATTATGGTGGGAATTATTCTTAAATACATTAGTCTTTGGACTTTACCATCATAAAACATCTCATATAAATTAACTTAATTATCAATTTTAAAGTAGAGTAAATGTGACCCTTCTATCACTTTCTGAAATCTGGACAATGTAAGCCAGGCGTCAGTGGGGAAGGAGGGCAGCCATTATTGTTTATACTAGACCAGAGGCTCACACGGGAGCAAATTCGGCTCCTGTTAATTTTACTTGGATGTAGTGTTATGGAAACCAAGGGTGTACCATTTCACACGCTGTCAACAAATCAAGTTAAGTGTTCTTTCCGAAACCCGTTTATTTTCATTTATGGCCATTAATGTCATTATATAGGGTGACCCGGTTAGAGCACGTGGAAGCCTCAAACTAAAGGTAATTAAGCCAGGTCCTTAAGGTTCCATGTATAGTGTTTTCTCTGATATAGCTTGTCATATATAGAATCTGGCTTCACAGCTAGCGCCCTTTTAACAGGTCAAGACAAGGAAGCAAGATTTTGTGCACCAGTTACTGGGTGATGGAAGCTACCTCAAAGAGGATAATTTGGTGTCTACAACCTAGTTATACCTGGTGGACTAACCTGCTGTACTATAAGATAAGGAACCTTTTCAATGTATGTAGTTAATACTGTAGTTTGATTGGCTGCATATATATTAATTTAATAAACCCCCCTAATGTGTAGAGGATCGATTTGTGAGATTGAGATTATTGCAGAAATACAGTCCACTTATCATTATACAAATTGCTATCGAAGTATATAAATTAACGTAAATATAAATCTCACAGGTCGGTTCCCACATTATTTGGTCCTTCGAACTGGATACGAACCAGTGACCTATGGTGCTAGGAGAGTTGGTTGGTGCTAGGAGAGTTGGTTGGTGCTTGGGGTGGTGGTAGGTGCTAGGGGTGGTGATAAGTGACATGTGTGGTGGTAGGAGCTAGGGGTGGTGGTAGGTGCTATGGGTGGTGGTAAATGCTAGGAATGGTGGTAGGTGCTAGGGGTGGTGTTAGGTGCTGGGGTTGGGGTAGGAGCTGAGGGTGGTGGTAGGTGCTAGGGGTGGTAGTATATGCTAGGTTAGGTGGTAGGTGCTAGGGATGGTGGTAGGTGCTAGGGGTGGTAGTAGGTACTAGGGGTGGTGTTAGGTGCTAGGGGTGGTAGTAGGTACTAGGGGTGGTGGTAGGTGCTAGGGGTGGTGTTAGGTGCTAGGGGAGGTGGTAGGTACTAAGGGTGGTGGTAGGTACTAGGGGTGGTGGTAGGTACTGGGGAGGTGGAAGGTCCTAGTGGTGGAGGTAGCTGCTAGGGATGGTGGTAGGTACTAAAGGTGGTGGTAGGTACTAGGGGTGGTGGTTGGTACTAGGGGTGGTGGTAGGTGCTAAGGGTGGTGATAGGTACAAGGGGTGGTGGTAGGTGCTAGGGTTGGTGTTAGGTGCTAGGGGTGGTGGTGCGTACTAGGGGTAGTGGTAGGTACTAGGGGTGGTGATAGGTGCTCGGGGTGGTGTTAGGTGCTCGGGGTGGTGGTAGGTATTAGGAGTCGTGGTAGGTGCTATGGGTGGTAGTAGGTGCTAGGGGTGGTGGTAGGTGCTAGGGGTGGTGGAAAGTCACAGGGGTGGTTGTAGGTGCTAGGGGTGGTGTTAGGTGCTGGGGTGGGGGTAGGTGATGAGGGTGGTGGTAGGTGCTAGGGGTGGTGGAAGGTGACAATGGTGGTGGAAGGTAACAGAGGTGGTGGTAGGTGCTAGGGGTGGTGGTAGGTGCTAGGGTGGTGGTAGGTGCTAGGGGTGGTGGAAAGTCACAGGGGTGGTTGTAGGTGCCAAGGGTGGCGGAAGGTGGTTGGGTTGGTGGTAGGTGCTAAGGGTGGTGATTGGTGATAGGTACAAGGGGTGGTGGTAGGTGCTAAGGGCGGTGGTAGGTTCTAGGGTTGGTGTTAGGTGCTAGGGTGGTGGTGCGTACTAAGGGTGGTGGTAGGTACTAGGGGTGGTTTTAGGTGCTAGGAGTGATAGTTGGTGCTCGGGGTGGTGGTAGGTAGTAGGGGAAGTGGTAGGTATTAGGGGTGGTGGTAGGCGCTATGGGTGATGGTAGATGCTAGGGGAGGTGGTAGGTGCTAGGGGTGGTGGAAGGTGACAGGGGTTACGGTAGGTGCTAGGGGTGGTGGAAGGTGTTAGAGGTGGTGGAAGGTGACAGGGGTTGTGGTAGATCTTAGGGGTGGTGGAAGATCTTACCGGTGGTGGTAGGTGCTAGGGGTGGTGGTAGGTGCTAGGAGTGGTGGTAGAGGCTGGGGTGGTGGTAGGTTCTAGGGGTGGTGATAGGCGGTAGGGTTGGTAGTAGGTGCCAGCGGTGGTGGTAGGTTCTAGGGGTGGTGGTAGGTGCTAGGAGAGGTGGTAGGTGAGAGTGGTGCTGGTAAGTGCTAGGTGTTGTGGTAGGGGCCGAGGGTGGTGATAGGTGGTAGGGTTGATGGTAGGTGCTAGGGGTGGTGGTAGATGCTTGGGGTGGTGGTAGGTGCTATGGGTGGTGATAAGTGACAGGTGTGGTGGTAGGAGCTAAGGGTGGTGGTAGGTGCTATGGGTGGAGGTAAGTGCTTGGGGTGGTGGTAGGTGCTAGGGGTGGTGTTAGGTGCTGGGGTGGGGGTAGGTGATGAGGGTGGTGGTAGGTGCTTGGGGTGGTGGTAGGTACAAGGGGTGATGGTAGGTGCTAGGGGTGGAGGTAGCTGCTAGGAGTGGTGATAGGTGCTAGGGGTGGTGGTAGGTACTAGGGGTGGTGGTAGATGCTAGGGGTGGTGGTAGGTAGTAGGGATGGTGGTAGGTGCTAGGGGTGGTGGTAGGTACTAGAGGTGGTGGAAGGTACTAGGAGTGGTGGTAGCTGCTAGGGGTGGTGATTGGTGCTTGGGGTGGTGGTAGGTACTAGGGGTGGTGGTAGATACTTGGGGTGGTGGTAGGTGCTAGGTATGGTGGTAGGTACAAGGGGTGGTGGTAGGTACTTGAGGTGGTGGTAGGTACTAGAGGTGGTGGTAGGTATTAGGGGTGGTGGTAGGTACTAGGAGTTGTGGTAGGTGCTATGGGTGGTGGTTGGAGCTAGGGGTGGTGGTAGGTGCTAGGTTTGGTGGTAAGTGCTAGGGGTGGTGATGGGTACAAGGGGTGGTGGTAGTTACTAGGGGTGATGGTAGGTGCTAGGGGTGGGGGTTGGTGCTAGGGGTGGTGGTAGGTGCTAGGGGTGGTGGTAGGTACTAAGGGTGGTGGTAGGTACTAGAGGTGGTGGTAGGTACTAGGGGTGGTGATAGGTGTTATGGGCGGAGGTAGATGGTAGGGGTGGTTGTATGTACTAGAGGTGGTGGTAAGTACTAGGGGGTGGTGATAGAGCCTAGGGGTGTTGGTAGGTACTAGGGGTGGTGGTAGGTGCTAGGAATGGTGGTAGGTACAACGGGTGGTGGTAGGTACTTGAGGTGGTGTTAGGTGCTAGGGGTGGTGGTAGGTGCTAGGGATGGTGATAGGTAGTAGGATTGGTGGTAGATGTCAAGGTAGGTAGTTTAACAGTCTCCGTAGTGTATTAATAAGACACTCGCCTGGCGTTCCGTGAGCGCTTTGTCATGGGTTCGTATCCTGGCCGGGGAGGATTTTGTGGGCGCAAACCCTTAATTGTAGCCTCTGTTTAACTCAACAGTAAAATGTGTTCTTGGTTGTAACAACGATTCTTCGCGGCAGGGGATCGTATTCCAGGGACCTGCCCGAAACGAAACGCGTACTAGTGGCTGTACAAGAATGTAACAACTCTTTTATATATCTCAAAAAAAAAAAAAAAAAAAAAAGATGCTAGGAGTTGTGGAAGGTACTAGGGGTGGTGAGAGGTGCTAGGTATGGTGGTAGGTACTAGGGGTGGAGGTAGGTACTAGGGTGGTGTTAGGTGCTAGGGTGGTGTTAGGTGCTTAAGGTGGCGATAGATGCAAGGGGTGGTGGCAGGTGCTAGAAGTGGTGCAAGGTGGTAGATGTGGGTGGTTGGTGCTAAGGGTGGTGGTAGGCGCTAGAGGTGGGGGAGGTGATGGGGGTGGTGGTAGATGCTAGGGATAGCGGTAGGTGCTAGGGGTGGTGGAAGGTGATAGAGGTGGTGGTAGGTGCTAGAGGTGGTGATAGGCGGTAGGGTTGGTGGTAGGTTTAGGGGTGGTGGTAGATGACAGGGGTGGTGGTAGGTGCTAGGAGTGGTGGTAGGTTTAGGGGTGGTGGTAGGTGCTATGGGTGGTGATAAGTGACAGGTGTGGTGGTAGGAGCTAAGGGTGGTGGTAGGTGCTATGGGTGGTAGTAAGTGCTAGGGGTAGTGGTAGGTGCTAGGGGTGGTGTTAGGTGCTGGGGTGGGGGTAGGTGCTGAGGGTGGTGGTAGGTGCTTGGGGTGGTGGTAGATGCTAGGGTAGGTGGTAGGTGCTAGGGATTGTGGTAGCTGCTAGGGTTGGTGGTAGGTGCTTGGTGTGGTGTTAGGTGCTAGGGGAGGTGGTCGGTACTAAGGTTGGTGGTAGGTAATGGGGGTGGTAGTAGGTGCCTGGGGTGGTGGTAGGAACTAGGGGCGGTGGTAGGTACTAGTTGTGGAGGTAGCTGCTAGGGGTGGTGGTAGGTACTAGAGGTGGTGGTAGGTGCTATGGGTTGTGGTAGGTGCTACGGGTGGTGTTAGGTGCTAGGGGTGGTAGTAGATACTATGGGTGGTGATAGGTGCTTGGGGTTGAGTTAGGAGCTTGGGGTGGTGGTAGGTATTTGGGGTGGTGGTAGGTACTAGGGGTGGTGGTAGGTTCTAGGGGTAGTGGTAGGTATTAGGGGTGGTGGTAGGTGCTATGGGGTGGTGGTAGGTGCTAGGGGTGGTGGTAGGTGCTATTTAGTGGTGGTAGGTGCTCGGGGTGGTGGTTGGTGGTGGTGATAGGTGGTAAGGGTGGTGATAAGTGTTAGGGGTGGTGATAGTTGGTATGGATGGTGATAGGTGGTACGGGTGGTGATAGATGGTAGGGGTGGTGATATGTGCTAGAGGTCGTGATTGGTGCTAGGGGGCTTGGTAGGTGGTAGGGGTAGTGTTAGGTGCTAGGGGTGATAGTAGATGCTTGGGATGGTGGTAAGTGCTAGGGGTGGTGGTAGGGGTGTTGTTAGGTGCTAGGGGTGGTGGTAGGTCCTAGGGGTGGTGGTAGGTCCTAGGAGTGGTGATAATTACTTGTGGTGGTGGTAGGTGCTTGGGTTGGTGATAGGTGCTACGGGTGGTTATAGGTGCTAGGGGTGGTGATAGGAGTAGTGTAAAGTGTGACTACGACCGCACGCACCACCATAGCAGGTGAACCCAACCTGACAAGGATATGTTGAGGAGGGTAGGGCCCCCTTACTCCTGAAAGGGTAGGAGACCAAGTTCTTAAGATGGGTATGGGCTGAGAAGAAGGGGAAAGGGGGAGAAGGGAGCAGGCAGTAGCTTTTTCTCTGATAGTGGGGGGGTGGGGGAGTCATTATTTTTATTAAACAACAATGTCTGTTTTATGTAGGAAAAAGAAACGTTTGATTTTCTCATCCAATTCGGTTTGTGTCAAAAGTGTTCAATGACAGCGATTAGTTACATGTCAGACAGAGTTGTGTTGGCGGTAGAGCATCAATGAGCCGTAAAATGATTTTTTTTTTTCTGTAAACAGTGTGGGTTTCTCTCTCCCCTCACTGCCACACATAGCTTGCTTCTAGCTTCTTCTTGCTTCTATATATATATATATATATCTATATATATATATATATATATATATATATATATATATATATATATATATATATATATATATATATATATATATAACTATATATATATATACTATACTATACTATATATATATATATATATATATATATATATATATATATATATATATATATATATATATATTTTGGTAGCAGTCTTTCCTGTAGACATATATTATTAAATATGACCGAAAAAGTAAGATTAATAATTCTAACACGAATTTTCTCAATCTTTCGTACATTTCTTTTCACTGTTGGAGGTAAATCAAAAATCAATTCTCCAAAATTCATTTTTATTTCTAGTCTGACGCGACACTTGAACGCGTTTCGTAAAACTTATTACATTTTGAAAGACTTTACACATACACAACTGAATAGAACTTACATATCACAGAAATTTTTACACAGGTACCTGATGTCAGACATCTGCAGGAGCTGAAGGAGGCATTTGAGCAGAGTTCCGTGCTGCGTTTCACTTACGAGATGGAAAAGGATGGGAAGCTGTCCTTTCTAGATGTAACAGTCATGGAAAAGAGCGGAGGTTTCCACACTGCAGTCTACACTAAGGAAACGAACATAGGAATGTGCCTAAATGCCAACAGCGACTGCGCAGACAGGTACAAGAGGAGTGTTGTTAACGCATATGTCGACCGTGCTCTCAGCCACAGCTCAGAATGGAAGCAAGTCGACGAAGAACTCTGTAGGGTAAGGCAGGTCCTAGTCAACAACGGCTTCTCCAATGGTTTCATCGAAGACATCATAAGAAGGAAGTGAAACGCCATGCAACCTCTGAAGAGACAACTAACACAACACCTATACCCCCTATTAGACTATTTTACAGGAACTTCTTTTCCACAGCTCATAAAACGGAGGAAAGGGTCCTGAAAGATATTGTTAATAGAAACGTTATCACTACAGACAAAAATCAGAGGATACAACTGACGATTTACTATAAAACCAGAAAAACGGCCAGCCTACTCATGAGAAACTCTCCAGACACAAAAACAGAACGCTTTAAAGAGACCAACGTCGTCTATGCCTTCAAATGCCCACTTGGGGACTGTAAGCTCCAAAAAAAACAGTATATAGGCAAGACAACAACATCTCTTTCTAGGCGTTTAACGATGCATAAGCAACAGGGCTCCATTAAGGAACATATAATCTCTTCCCACAACCAAACCATCGCCAGAGAAATCCTAGTAAACAACACAGAAATCATCGATAGATACAGCGATAGCAGACGGCTTGACGTTTGCGAGGCACTGCACATTAAGAAGTCAACACCAGCAATCAACAGCCAATTAATGCACAACTATATTCTACCCACGTCAAGACTCCGCTCCAATATAGAAGCATCAAGAAATATGGACCAATAGGCTTTCTACAATCACTTCCATTTCAATACCCATTGTTTCGTGTTCTATCTTGTGTTGATGAAATTAATACCCTATTAAATACCACCTCACCCCATCCACCTCACTCAAATGTAGATATAAACAAATCAGAGATATGTAAGTTCTATTCAGTTGTGTATGTGTAAAGTCTTTGAAAATGTAATAAGTTTTACGAAACGCGCTCAAGTGTCGCGTCAGACTAGAAATAAAAATGAATTTTGGAGAATTGATTTTTGAATTACCTCCAACAGTGAAAAGAAATGTACGAAAGATTGAGAAAATTCGTGTTAGAATTATTAATCTTACTTTTTCGGTCATATTTAATAATATATATATATATATATATATATATATATATATTTATATATATATATATATATATATATATATATATATATATATATATATATATATATATATATATATATATATATATATATATATATAGAGAGAGAGAGAGAGAGAGAGAGAGAGAGAGAGAGAGAGAGAGAGAGAGAGAGAGAGAGAGAGAGAGAGAGAGAGAGAGAGAGAGTGAGAGAGAGAGAGAGTGAGAGAGAGAGAGAGAGAGAGAGAGAGAGAGAGAGAGAGAGAGAGAGAGAGAGAGAGAGAGAGAGAGATAGAGAGAGAGAGAGAAAAGAGAGAGAGAGAGAGAGAGAGAGAGAGAGAGAGAGAGAGAGAGAGAGAGAGAGAGAGAGAGAGAGAGAGAGAGAGAGAGAGAGAAGAGAGGAGAGAGAGAAAAGAGAGAGGAGAGAGAGAGAGAGAGAGAGAGAGAGAAGAGAGGAGAGAGAGAGAGAAAAGAGAGAGGAGAGAGAGAGAGAGAGAGAGAGAAGAGAGGAGAAAGAGAGAGAAAAGAGAGAGGAGAGAGAGAGAGAGAGAGAGAGAGAGAGAGAGAGAGACGGCGGGCGGACAGTGGTGGCGGTGGCGGACAGTGGCGGCGGTGGCGGACAGTGGCGGCGGGCGGACATGGACGGCGGTGGCGGACAGTGGTGGCGGTGGCGAACAGTGGCGGCGGTGGCGGACAGTAGTGGCGGGCAGACAGTGGTGGCAGTGGCGGACAGTGGCGGCGGTGGCGGACAGAGGCGGCGGGCGGACAGTGGCAGCGGGCGGACAGTGGCAGCGGACGGACAGTGGTGGCGGTGGCGGACAGTGGCGGCGGTGGCGGACACTGGCGGCTGTGTCTGGCGGTGGCGGACAGTGGCGGCGGAGGCGGACAGTGGCGGTGGTGGCGGGCATTAGTGGTGGGCGGTGGCGGACAGTGGCGGTGGTGGCTGGCGGTAGTGGTGGGCGGTGGCGGGCGGCGGCGGCTGTGATGGGTGGTGGCGGCTGTGGTGGGTGGTGGCGATCGGTGGTGGTGGCGGCTGGCGGTGGAGGCTTGCGGTGGCGACTGTGGCAACGGGCGGTGACGGCTGGTGGCGGGTGGTGGTGGCAGCTGGTGGCGGGCAGTGGCAGCTGGTGGCGGTGGTGGCGGCTGGTGGTGGCGGGCGGTGGCGGCTGGTGGCAGTGACAACTGGTGGTGGGCGGTGTGGCGGCTGGTGGTGGCTGGTGGCGGTGGCAGCTGATGGCGGCTGGTGGTGGCGGTGGTGGCGGCTGGTGGTGGCGAGCGGTGGCAGCTGGTGGCAGTAGTGGCGGCTGGTGGTTGCAGTTGGTGGTGGCGGGCGGTGGCGGCTGGTGGCGGTTGGTGGCGGCGGGGCGGTGGCGGCTGGTGGCAACTGGTGGCAGTGGCAGCTGGTGGTGGGCGGTGATGGCGGCTGGTGGAGGCAGGTGATGGCGGCTGGTGGTGGCTGTGGCAGTTGGTGGCAGCTGGTGGTGGCGGGTGGCGGCTGGCGGTGGCGACTGTGGCAACGGTCGGTGGCGGCTGATGGCGGGCGGTGGTGGCGGCTGGTGGTGGCGGGCGGTGGCGGCTGGTGGCGGTGGCAGCTGATGGCGGCTGGTGGTGGCGGTGGTGGCGGTGATGGCGGCTGGTGGCTGGCGGGTGGCAGGCGGTGGCGGCTAGTGGTGGTGGCTGGTGGTGGTGGTGGCGGCGGTGGTGGGTGGTGGCGGTGGTGGTGGGTGGTGGTGGTGGCGGTGATGGGTGGTGGCGGCTGTGGTGGGTGGTGGCGGTGGTGGTGGGTGGTGGTGTCGGTGGTGGTGGGTGATGGTGGCAGTGGTGATGGGTGGTGGCGGCGGTGGTGGTGGTGGTGGCGGTGGTGGGTGGTGGTGGCGGCGGTTGTGTTGGTGGTGGCGGGTGGCGGCTGGTGGTGGTGGGTGGTGGCGGCGGGTGGCGGCTGGTGGTGGCGGCGGGTGGCGGCTGGTGGCGGCCAGCTGGGACGCACCCTTCACCACTGAAGGTCTGAGCACAACTAACCATGTGTGTCTCTCACCACCAGCCCAGTGTTGCCATCAGCTCGCCCTCTCAAAATGTTTCCTTCAAAGATTGTATATTATCTTTGAACAACAAGTTTGATTATCAAGGAAATAATGCATATATTATTGTCACATTAATACTGTGTAATATCTTATTACATTCCTGCTAAATAATTATAATTTGAAACAGGACAAAAATCCAACATATATATAAAAACCAACATTAGAGATCACGAGGCCTAGGCCTATCTGTGACCACACATCCTGCCTCCCTGGCCATGCAATTACCCGCTCAAACCTCACACTCTTAACTCACTCTCACTCTTACTCTCAATCACTCTTACGCACTATTACTCACTCTTACTCTGTCATCCTTACTCACTCTTACCCACTCTCATACTCTTACTCACTCTCATGCTCACTCTTACTCTCAGTCACTCTTAATCTGTCACTCCTACTCTGTCACTCTTACTCACTATCAGTCACCCTTACCCAGTCATACTCACTCTCTCACTCTTACTCTCATACTCTTACTCTCAATCACTCTTACTCTCACTCACTCTCAATTACTCTTACTCTCAATCACTCTTACTCTCACTCTTACTCCCAATCACTCTTACTCTCAATCACTCTTACTCTCATTCTTACTCTTACTCTTACTCTCAATCACTCTTACTCTCATTCCTACTCCCAATCACTCTTACTCTCATTCACTCTTACTCTCAATCACTCTTACTCTCACTCTAACTCTCAATCACTCTTACTCTCACTCTAACTCTCAATCACTCTTACTCTCATTCTCAATCACTCTTACTTTCATTCTCAATCACTCTTACTCTCATTCTCAATCACTCTTACTCTCACTCTAACTCTCAATCACTCTTACTCTCACTCTCAATCACTCTTACTCTCACTCTCAATCACTCTTACTCTCACTCTCAATCACTCTTACTCTCATACTCACCCTTACTCACTCTTACTTTCAATCACTCTTACTCTCACTCTTACTCACTCTGTCACTCTTACTCTCACTCACTCTTACTTTTACTCACTCTCAGTCACTCTTACTTTTACTCACTCTCACTCACTCTTACACACTCACTCACCTTCAGTCACTCTTACTCTTACTCTCATTCTTACTCTTACTCACTCTTACTCTCAATCACTCTTACTCTCACTCCTACTCCCAATCACTCTTACTCTCAATCACTCTCACTCTAACTCTCAATCACTCTTACTCTCAATTCTCAATCACTCTTATTTTCATTCTCAATCACTCTTACTCTCATTCTCAATCACTCTTACTCTCACTCTAACTCTCAAACATTCTTACTCTCACTCTAACTCTCAATCACTCTTACTCTCATTCTCAATCACTCTTACTCTCACTCTCAATTACTCTTACTCTCATACTCACCCTTACTCACTCTTACTCTCACTCACTCTCAGTCACTCTTACTTTTACTCACTCTCACTCACACTTACACACTCTCTGGCACTCTCACTCACCTTCAGACACTCTTACTCTTACTCACTCTTACTCTCAGTCACTCTTACTCACTCTTACCCACTCTCGCTCACTCTTACTCACTCTAGTTAATAAGAACACGCCAATATAAAACAACAAAACATTTTCAGATTCTTTCACACCACTTTCCAGCAACTTTATAATTTATATAAATTATCTTAGGGAATAATACATAAATTATATATTTAAACATGTTATTAGTGTTTAGTGGAATGCATAAGGAGTCAAATAGTGTTAACAAGAGCGATTTTTAGAAAATTTGGAAACTTCTTTTTTCTGATCATATTATAACTAAATGGATTTGAACGTTTCACTGAGCCAATAAATATCATTCACAATTTATTAATGAATTTTACAAAAAATACCATAAATTTTATATTTAAACATGTAAAAACTATTTGTAATCATTAGGAACAAAATAGTTGTAGGAAAACAATTTATTATAAAATCTTTGTGTTGGATTTTTTTATTAAAAGTTTCTCAAAGGCTCTCCTGCACCATTCTCAATGCAAATCATTCCCACACCTATGGGAAGAGATAGACGAATGTTTTCTAGATGATTTGTGTTTGCTGGGAGGGGAGGTGGTAGGTGCTAGGGGTGGTGGTAGGTGCTAGAGGCAGTGGTAGGTGCTAGGGGTGGTAGTTGGAGCTTGGGGTGGTGGTAGGTGCTAGGGGTGGTGTTAGGTGCTAGGGTTGGTAATAAGTGACAGGTGTGGTGGTAGGTGCTATGGGTGGTGGTAGGTGTTAGGAGTGGTGGTTGGTGCTAGGGGTGGTGGTAAGTGCTAGGGGTGGTGGTAGGTGCTAGGGGTGGTGTTAGGTGCTAGGGGGGGTAGTAGGGGTGGTGGTAGGTGATAGGGATGGTGTTAGGTGCTAGGGGAGGTGGTATGTACTAGGGGCGGTGAAATGTACTAAGGGGTGGTGGTAGGTGCTAGGGATGGTGATAGGTACTAGGGGTGGTGGTAGGCACTAGGGGTGGTGGTAGGTACTAGGGGTGGTGGTAGGTGCTAGGGGTGGTGGTAGGTACTAGGGGTGGTGGTAGGTGCTAGGGGGTGGTGGTGTGCTAGGGGTGGTGGAAGGTATTAGGGGTGGTGGTAGGTGCTAGTGATGGTGGTAGGTGCTAGGGGTGGTGGTAGGTGCTAGGGGTAGTGGGAGGTACTAGGGTGGTACATGGTAGGTGCTAGGGTGGTGTTAGGTTCTAGGGGTGGTTGTAAGTGCTAGGGGTGGTGGTAGATGCTTGGGGTGGTGGTATGTGCTAGGGGTTGTGGTAGGTACTAGGGATGGCGGTAGGTACTAGGAGTTATGGTAGGTACTAGGGGTAATGGTAGGTACTAGGGAAGGTGGTAGGTACTAGGGGTGGTAGTTGGTACTAGGGGTGGTGTTAGGTGCTAAGGGTGGTGGTAGGTACTAGGGGTGGTGGTAGGTACTAGGCGTGGTATTAGATACAAGGGGTGGTGGTAGGTGCTAGGGTTGGTGGTAGGTACTAGGAGTGGTGGTCGGTACTAAGGGTGGTGGTAGGTACTAGGAGTGGTGGTAGGTACAAGGGGTGGTGGTAGGTCCTAGGGTTGGTGGTAGGTACTAGAAGTGGTGGTAGGTACTAGGGGTGGTGGTAGGTTCTAGGAAGTAGTGGTAGGTACTAGGGGGTGGTGGTAGGTACAAGGGTTTTTTTTTTTATTATTATTATTTACTACCACAGACGTGGCCACACATTTACATGCTAAACAGCATATATACATTTTCTTCTGTCCTCCATGGACAGGGTTAGAGAAGTGTTAAACATATAGTTCAAAGGTTTATTGAAAACACAACCACAGAATGTGATTCGGTGCTTTTAAATTGCTAAGCTAACCTACATACGTAAATACATAGATACACAGATTTACTTATGCCCTACATAAAGTGTTTAGATGTGTCTTTTATATAGTGTCATTAATGTACATTCACAAAGGTGAAATGTAATTCTGATCAGCTTCCATATATACTTTATACCCATACATATACATACACACGCACATATACATACATATATACACACACACATGCATTCACATACATTTGTCTCATTTACTCTGACAGGGTGAGATAGCTGATAAAGAAACTAGTGTGCAATTAAGCACTTAATCACTGAAGGTGATGAAGGTGCTTTTACAAGCTCAGGTTATATAGTTACATCATATATATACATTGTATAATTGATATATTACATGGTCAATCTTGGATACAAGTCCAATATATCATCAAGTGTTCCAGTACTCATATAGTAATTACAGAGTTCAGCATACCTTAGCCCAGGAGGGCGAAAGTCAGTCAGTATGGGACATTCTACAATATAATATTCAAGAGAGTGCATGTTTTCTCTTCCACAAAGTTGACACATTGTGTACTCGACATTTGGGTTTGGAGAAAGCTGCCAGATACGTCTACATCCCAGGCGTATTCTGGCAACTATAACATCACATTGCCGGGTTCTTGTTCTATTAGTCCCATATGTGAATGTCTCCCCTCGATATCTATCATAATATTTAATGCTACAACTTTCAGGTCTTTGTGAATTTGCCAGATCGGTGAGATTTTCATTAGATATTTGTTTAAGTATTCTCTTTGTCACTGCTAATGGAACACCCATATCAATTCTACCACTGGTTCTCTGCAGGCCTGTCTTAGCAAGCATATCAACAGTGTCATGCCTTGAGATGCCAACATGTGATGGTATCCATAGGAATTTAATCTCAAATCTGTTTTCTTTGGCAGCTAAAACATTCATTCGAATATCACTGACTATTTTCTTGGTGTCACGCTTGGGTTGGTGGTAGGTACTAAGAGTGGTGATAGGTACTAGGGTGGTGGTAGGTACTAGAGGTGGTGGTAGGTGCTTGGGGTGGTGGTAGATGCTATTGGTGGTAGTAGGTACTAGGGGTGGTGGTATGTACTAAGGGTGGTGGTAGGTGCTAGGGGTAGAGGTAAATGCTACGAGTGGTGTTAGGTGCTAGTGGTGGTGGTAGGTGCTAGGGGTTGTGGTAGGTACTAGGGATGGTGTAGGTACTAGGAGTTGTGGTAGGTATTAGGGGTAGTGGTAGGTACTAGGGATGGTGGTAAGCATTAGGATTGGTGGTAGGTACTAGGGGTAGTGGTAGGTACTAGGGGTGGAGTAGGAACTAGAGTGGTGGTAGGGACTAGGGATGGTGGTAGGTACTAGGAGTGGTGGTAGGTATTAGGGGTGGTGGTAGGTACAAAGGGTGATGGTAGGTGCTAGGGTTGGTGGTAAGTACTAGGAGTAGTGGTAGGTGCTAGGGGTGGTGGTAGGTACTAGGAGTGGTGGTAGGTACTAGGGTGGTGGTAGATTCTAGGGGTGGTGGTAGGTGCTAGGGGTAGTAGTAGGTGCTAAGGGTGGTGGTAGGTACTCGGATGGTGGTAGGTACTAGGGGTGGTGGTAGGTACTAGGGTGGTGGTAGATGCTAGGGGTGGTGGTAGGTGCTAGGGGTAGAGGTAGGTGCTAAGGGTGGTGGTTGGTACTAGGAGTGATGGTAGGTGCTAGGGTTGGTGGTACGTACTAGGAGTAGTGGTAGGTACTTGGGGTGGTGGTAGGTACTAGGGGTGGTGGCAGGTACTAGGGTTGGTGGTAGGTGCTAGGGTTGGTGGTAGGTGCTAGGGGTGGTGGTAGGTACTAGGAGTAGTGGTAAGTACTAGCGGTGGTGGTGGTTACTATTGGTGGTGTTATGTACTAAGGGTGGTAGTAGGTACTAGGGGTGGTGGTAGGTACTAGGAGTGATGGTAGGTGCTAGGGATGGTGGTATGTACTAGGGGTGGTGGTAGTTACTAGGGATGGTGGTATGTACTAGGGGTGGTGGTAGGTCTAGGGGGTGGTGGTAGGTACTAGGGGTGGTGGTAGGTGCTTGGGGTGGTGGTAGGTGCTTGGGGTGGTGGTATGTACTAAGGGTGGTGGTAGGTACTAGGGTTTGTAGTAGGTGCGAGGGGTGATGGTAGTTGCTACGGGTGGTGGTAGGTACTAGGGATGGTGGCAGGTACTAGGGGAGGTGGTAGGTACTAGGGGTGGTGGTAGTCGTTACATAGTTTACTTTAGTAGTTCTCTAGTTAAGAACGTACCTCACTTCTTCGGGGAGTTATTGATCTATAAGTGAGGAACCTCATGGCATCCAGGGTGTTAGTAGTTCGGCTAACAGTAAAAATTACTAACTTTGTAAATAAACAATTGTTTTTTACCAATGATGAGCTCCATGTTTTTGGATATTTTATTGGAACTATAAATGCTATAAAGATTGGGGTATTAAATCTATAAAAAAAACTGTATTCGAATAACTAAACAAAATGGAATGAAACAAAAAATTTAAGTAAAACTTGGAGTGATTAATAACCCGTGAGCTACACCGGATCCCAATGATGAAAACAATATATTAAATGTGGCAATATTTTTGTAGTCAGTGTGGCATGAAAGCGTGAGCTGGCGGCCAGGTGTGCCGGCACTCACTCCCTCTCACTCACCACTCATAAAACCTAGAGAGTTCACACTACATTATTTCCCTTCTGATTGCCCACTCTGATTGGTTGAGTGATTTTATCGAGCGGTGGAGTCCAATTAAGGAGAGAAGCGACAGTGTTGGGGAGAGTGGAGGTCCTTTGTCAGCACTCTCCTTGGTTAGCTCTCTCTCTCTCTCTCTCTCTCTCTCTCTCTCTCTCTCTCTCTCTCTCTCTCTCTCTCTCTCTCTCTCTCTCTCTCTCTCTCTCTCTCTCTCTCTCTCTCTCTCTCTCTCTCGCTCTCTCTCTCTCTCTCTCTCTCTCTCTCTCTCTCTCTCTCTCTCTCTCTCTCTCTCTCTCTCTCTCTCTCTCTCTCTCTCTCTCTCTCTCTCTATCTCTCTCTCTCTCTCTCTCTCTCTCTCTCTCTCTCTCTCTCTCTCTCTCTCTCTCTCATTCTCTCTCTCTCTCTCTCTCTCTCTCTCTCTCTCTCTCTCTCTCTCTCTCTCTCTCTCTCTCTCTCTCTCTCTCTCTCTCTCTCTCTCTCTCTCTCTCTTTCTCTCTCTCTCGAGGTAAGGGGTTCATCTACAGTATGTTAAGACGTCAGTACTGGCGGATGTGAGCTAAGCTTCCTGTATGGGGAGAGGTTCAGTAGTGAAACAGGTTGGGTTCACCGGCTGTCACCATCTTGTGGAATATTTACACATTGACACATTTTATTCAAATAATTATACTACATATATAGAAATTGCAGCTAAGGGCCCTGGTACTTAATTCTACTCCAATGAAAAATATTTTCATACAATTAATAATGCCATGAAACACTAACAACTAATTGATAGATCTGATTGAAGTTAATTTAAATTAGATTTTGGACAAATCTATGAACTGTATTTTTTCATTGTATCCATGTTATGTTAATGTAACAAAGTGTGTCTTTAGATGTACTACCGTTTATGTGGGCTTTACACACGGCCGCTAACAAGCATCTGGTAATGAACGGGGGTTTACGGGGTTATTGTATTTATACAACGGATCCATCCCTTTAAAACACACTCAAACACAAACTCCACAAACCACATTTTTCTCCTGATTATGAACGATACCCGAGGTACTACGTCCTGTTGAGTTATAGCAAGACCTTCCTTGTCCTCTTGAAGGACTTAACAAGACCTTCCTAGTCGTCTTGAAGGACTTAGCAAGACCTTCCTAGTCGTCTTGAAGGACTTAGCAAGACCATCCTAGTCGTCTTGAAGGACTTAGCAAGACCTTCCTAATCGTCTTGAAGGACTTAGCAAGACCTTCCTAGTCGTCTTGAAGGACTTAGCACCTGTTATTTTGGTTCACAGTTGTAATGTGAGAGACCCCTCATCGAGGGGACAGTGGTCCTGTATACTCTTCTCGGTAGCATCCTTCGGTTCACTATTGTGTTAAAGATTCGTAATCTTAATAGAGCCTTACTATCTAACCAGGTACAGTACTTGGTTACTATAAAACCAGGAACAATACTTGCTTAATATCAAACCAAGTACAATATTTGCTTACTATCAAACCAGGTACAATACTTGCTTACCATCATGTAACGGCTGATTCCCTTCTTCCCTCCCCCCCCCCTTCACCCATTTGTCAAGGGCCAAGAGGTTGACCTGAGGGTGCTCAACTAGCTTGGTCCGCTTGGTGCCTATGCTCCTCCACTCCATTCCCTCTCAATTCTCTCTCCATCCCCTCTCTTTCCCTCTCACCGGTTCCTCCCCAATACCAGGCGAGTCATTAGAGGAGACAGGTTTGAACATAATTTATCAGTTTTTGTAAACATTGCTCCGATGTGTCCCAGACTCGGGTGGTCCACTATAGAGGCGCATTGTCCCCCTTCGAATAGCTGGGGGAGAGCTGACTCAATCTTCAAGAATTTCATGTATCCTTCCACTGCAGATCATGGAAGGTGATTGGCAGTAGATAAGTGCCAAGTCCTTATTGGCCCTGGAGAGCCAGACCTCAGGCCTAGTTTTAAATGGTTGGGCGTAGCTAAAAATAATGGGTGGAGCCGTGGGGCTGTATTAGATTGTGGGAGGGGCAATCCTTCCACCGGTAAGCTGGTGAAACAAAATTTCAGTAGTGTGTCCTGGGAGTGTGTGTAGGTAGGAACTCAGTCCGGCATCAAAGGGGCTGAAGGTAGCCATTAACATCTGGCCAGGTTGCAAGTTTAAAGTATTGTGCACCTGAGTATTCATGTCCTCGGTAGATATCCATTGCCCTCTTAGGGATAATAGAGTAGGGTATATGTTCATTTGATTTCAATACATGTGTTTACAGAAAATAAAGTAATAAATTTTTGTTGTTGTTTAGTTATCTCTGTCCCTTTTGTTAATAATATGCAGCAGTTTCTATATTCAGCATATATATGTGTGGTATTTGGAAATCCTCCTGTTCTCCTCCATTTAATGAATATTAAAGTTGCTCTTGGACCTAAATAAGCAAAGAAAAATTAAACAAACTAATTCCCAAGATTTATTATCGAAGTTTCTATTGCCCGGGAGTTTCATGATTACTGATTCCTTGTCTTCCTGGGGGGTCGGTGATAGACACATTCAGGTATGTTAGATCTGGAAGGTGGTGGCAGTGTCTAATGAGTTGTTAATTATTAGAAGTTCTAAATTAATGACCCCTATTCTTCTTGTTTCCTCCTCATATAATATTTCAGCTTGTACCCGCGGTAGCTCAGTGAGGGGGTCCTACTGAGCTGTAGCAGTGTTGAGCTGGAGGTGTGAGTGAAGGGAAAGAGTAGAGAGACTAGTTTTGGTTCATTACAATGATAGCAACGGTGTTTTCAATAATTCCTTGACGATTATTGAAGCCTCACGCGTCTGTCCGTTCGGTCATTCTGTGTGGTGAGAGTTCAGCCGGGTGCAACGAGCTAGAGGTCGACGGAAATCCTATGTAGTGTGATTTGCATAGAGTAGGCGATTCTAGTGTCGTGAAGGGCTGGTAGGTTTAAGTATAGGCAGTTAAGGGTAGGCGCTCAATAGGCAGTTAAGAGTGGAGGCCACCTTGGGTAGTTGGAAAGGGTACTATTACTCGACCCTCTGCGACTATGGACAAAGGTGCTGCGTGGTTTGTTTTCACGGCAACAATTCTAGGTTTCGAATTGTCGGGGCGTGGAAGTATTAGGACGCTATTATTATCCCCGAGGACGTGTTAGGCGACCTAATCGCTACAGTTTTACGGTAAAGCCATGAAGATGACAGGAGTACACTGAGGGATGGCCTAGTAGATTCTCTAGCAACGGAATTTCGGTGGTGTCGGACAGTAGATCTGTCGGTTGTTCCGCTATCTAGTGTAACCGTCGACCGCGAAGCAGGGATTTTTTTGTACTGTTGGAATCTAGGTGGATGTGGTTACCTAGGCTTGGAAAAGAGACAGGGCGGGCCGGGATGGGACGGGTATAGTTTAAATCGAGTTCGCCTTAAGTAAACATAGTGTCCCTTGTATATTAAGTTAGCCTTCAATTTTAAGTAATCCCCTTGTTAGCTAAGTGTTCCCCCTTGTTTTAATAATTTTCGAATATAAGTGTTGTTATTTTCCTAAGTATTTTTTTTTATATAATATTAAGGAAGTCTGAAGTTTTTTGTTTTCGTGTTGTGCAGTATTAATTCTCTGAGAGAATTACTAAGATGAGTGGTTTTACTGTTTTCATGTGAAGTGACGTGAAGTGCAGTGCATTTAAAAGTGAATTCAGTGAAAGACTTAGTGAAAATCGTTTAAATTTTTATGTGGTGAAAATTCTTCTAAGTCGATGGGAAAATCTCAGTTTTTTGGAATAAATTCTAGTTTTGTGTCTAGACATACGTTCAACGGGTCGTCAGTGTTAATTCAAATGTGCGGTTAAAGTGATCCACGTTAGAGCTTTGAGAGACCAAATGTCGATTTTTGGTCATTTAAGCGAATTAGCGTTGAGACTGACTTTTTTTTCTAGCGGTTTCTCAGTGGCCAGTGAGGCAGCACTCTGTTATAGTTTGCGCTCAACCAAGTGTCTACATGTCTCGCGGGTAGTATATTCAGTTCAAGTAATAAATAAACAACACGACGGTATTTAATTTATAATTTTGAGAAAATAAATACTTATTTAATTCAGACTCAGCACAGAGACTGTGTCCACGGACTTGACTCAGTCATAGTCATTGAGCGCACATTTAATTTTTGTATACCTAACAAATTGTCCAAGGGTTTAGCGAGCGTTATATTCAGCTCAAGTAATAATTCACCTATGCAACAGTATTTAATTTATAATTTTGGAAGAATAATTACTAATTTTTTTTTAATTAGTAATCCGCACGACTCTGTGGCTGCGAGCAGTGCGTTATCAGTGTTAATTTCTCCTATTCTACAAAGCGTTCGGTAAAAAGTGTATACTATATAAACATCGAGTTTATTAAGCAACGTGAATAAATAATTTAACATTAATTTTGTTTAACTAATAAATACTTATAATTATTTCTGAGCGCCGTTGTTAGCGTCGGGCGTTAAGAATTAAATAATTGTTGAAGATTTAAATATTGCGCCAGTATTAAAGTTACGGTAACACTATCGGTTCCTAGGGCGCTTAAGAAGTACAAAAGAAATATTTGAAAAATTAAGTTAACGTAAAGTGCTGTATTAATTGTGCTCTGGTCAACAAGACTTAGATTATTTTTGATAATTAAAACAGTGTTGAAACTAAATTATTTACAATAAATTCTGTATAGTTCCTACCACGAAAATATTAATTGTATAATTTCAGTATATTTTGTTCAAGAATTCGGTAATTATAATTTTTTTTAAGACTTATATTGGACTTTCATTTAGAGATAAGAAATTCTTAATTTAATTCTTTTTATAATTGCGTTACCATTCAACTTCGAGTGTCAAATAAATATAGTAAAATAATTACATTTTAAAAAGTTCATCCTAGCAGTTTCGATCATTTAATAATTAACGTAACCTTTTTATTTAGTTATAATTGCGCATGTATTTATTCAACATCATAGACAGTGTTTTGTTTCACAAGTGATAAATGGTAGTCGATGCTGTCGTGTATTCTATCTGTCTGCATATTAATTTTACGAATGAGAGAAGAGGGTAATAAGACTTAAGAAATTCATTCATTGGTGGAGCGTAGTCAGCGAGATTCAGCCGCCGACATCTGTCATCGCCTGTCAACTGGCGTAGGTGATATATGGTTTTCACTGGGGCTGTGGAACGCGGTTAAAGACGTAAATGAAGGGTAGTTCCGGTCTAGATGTTCAAGAGGTTTAACGTAAAAGGTTAGCGTATATCATCAGAGAATATTGAGCAAGTGATTAGTTGTTGAGATCGGGGTTGTATTAAAATTTCCATGCAATTGCTTATCGGGATCAGAACTTTGCCTGTTTTCCCAAGTAGGGTCGGATTGCGGGATTAGCGAGAAAATGTCGTGTAATAAGTATATGAATCTCAAAAGTCAAGGTATGGTTGATGACGAGGCTACCGGGTAGGGGGGGGGTGCAATCTACAGACCCTCACCAAGTGGGGGTGGTACAGACGTTAGCCCTAGAGGAGGGACCCCAAGCGGACCCCACGGGGGGAGTAACGGATCCGGATCCCAAGGGGACCCAGCCCTGGACGAAAGCAGGATTTCGTTGGAGGGCTCTGGCTCAACCGACATCGCGATGATTGGTGTGGATAACTACTCACTCCAGAAATACAGACTCAAGATAACTACTCACCCCAGAACTACAGACTCATGATAACTACTCATTCCAGAACTACAGACTCATGATAACTACTCACTCCAGAACTACAGACTCAAAATAACCACTCACTCCAGGACTACAGACTCAAGATAACTAATCTCCCCAGAACTACAGATTTAGGATAACTACTCTCTACAGCACAAAACACTCAAGATAACTACTCACTCCAGAACTACAGACTAAGGATAACTACTCACTCCAGAACTATAGACTCAAGATAACTACACACTCCAGAACTATAGACTCAAGATAACTACTCACTCCTAAACTACAGACTCATAATTACTACTCACTCCATAACTACACACTCAAGATAACTACTCACCCCAGATCTACAGACTCATGATAACTACTCACTCTAAAACTACAGATTTAGGATAACTACTCACTCCAGAACCACAGACTCATGATAACTACTCACTTCAGAACTACAGACTCAAGATAACTACTCACTCCAGAATTACAGACTCAAGATAACTACTCACTCCAGAACTACAGGCTCAAGATAACTACTCACTCCAGAATTACAGACTCAAGATAACTACTCACCCTAGAACTAGAGACTCAAGATAACTACTCATGCCAGAACTACAGACTTAGGATAACTACTCACTCCAGAACTACAGACTCTAGATAACTACTCACTCCAGAACTACAGACTCAAGATAACTACTCACTCCTGAACTACAGACTCAAGATAACTACTCACTCCAGAACTACACACTCGAGATAACTACTCACCCCAGACCTACAGACTCATGATAACTACTCACTTCAGAACTACAGACTTAGGATAACTACTCACTCCATAACTACAGACACAAGATAACTACTCACCCCAGAACTAGAAACTCAAGATAACTACTCACTCCAGAACTACAGACTTAGGGTAACTACTCACTCCAGAACTACAGACTCAAGATAACTACTCACTCCAGAATTACAGACTCAAGATAACTACTCACTCCAGAATTACAGACTCAAGATAACTACTCACCCCAGAATTACAGACTGAAGATAACTACTCACCCCAGAACTAAAAACTCAAGATAACTACTCACTCCAGAACTACAGACTTAGGATAACTACTCACTCCAGAACTACAGACTCAAGATAACTACTCAAGCCAGAACTACAGACTCAAGATAACTACTCACTCCAGAACTACAGACTCAAGATAACTACTCACTCCAGAACTACAGACTCAAGATAACTACTCACCCCAGAACTACAGATTTAGGATAACTACTCTCTCCAGCATTATATACTCAAGATAACTACTCACTCCAGAAAAACAGACTTAAGAAAACTTCTCACTCCAGAACTATAGACTCAAGATAACTACTCACTCCTGAACTACAGACTCATGATTACTACTTTACTCCATAACTACACACTCAAGATAACTATTCACCCCAGACCTACAGACTCATGATAACTACCCACTTCAGAACTACAGACTTGGGATAACTACTCCAGAACTACAGACTCATGATAACTACTCACTCCAGAACTACAGATTCAAGATAACTACTCACCCCAGAACTAGAGACTCAAGATAACTACTCATGCCAGAACTGCAGACTTAAGATAACTACTCACTCCAGAACTACAGACTCAAGATAACTACTCACTCCAGAACTACAGAATCACGATAACTACTCACTTTTGAACTACCGACTTAAGATAACTAATCACTCCAGAACTACACACTCAAGATAACTACTCACCCCAGACCTACAGACCCATAATAACTTTGTTCTGGAGTGGAGTGTTCTGGTGTTCTTTGTTTACTCACTGCAAGACTACAGACTTCGGATAAATACTCACTCCAGAACTACAGACTCAAGATAACTACTCTCTCCAGAACTACGGACTCAAGATAACTACTCACTCCAGAATTACAGACTCACTGCAAAACTACAGACTTCGGATAAATACTCACTCCAGAACTACAAACTCAAGATAACTACTCACTCTAGAACTACGGACTCAAGATAACTACTCACACCAGAATTACAGACTCAAGATAACTACTCACTCCAGAATTACAGACTCAAGATAACTACTCACTCCAGAATTACAGACTCAAAATAACAACTCACCCCAGAACTAGAAACTCAAGATAACTACTCACTCCAGAACGACAGACTTAGGATAACTACTCACTCCAGAACTACAGACTGAAGATAACTACTCACTTCAGAACTACAGACTCAAGATAACTAATCACTCCAGAACTACAGACTCAAGATAACTCCTCACCTCAGAACTACAGACGTAGGATAACTACTCTCTCCAGAACTACAGACTCAAGATAACTACTCACTCCAGAACTACAGACTTAGGATAACTACTCACTCCAGAACTACAGACTCAAGATAACTACTCACTCCAGAATTACAGACTCAAGATAACTACTCACTCCAAAATTAAAGACTCAAGATAACTACTCACTCCAGAATTACAGACTGAAGATAACTACTCACCCCAAAACTAAAAACTGAAGATAACTACTCACTCCAGAACTACAGACTTAGGATAACTACTCACTCCAGAACTACAGACTCAAGATATCTACTCACGCCAGAACTACAGACTCAAGATAACTACTCACTCCAGAACTACAGATTCAAGATAACTACTCACTCCAGAACTACAGACTCAAGATAACTACTCATGCCAGAACTACAGACTTAAGATAACTACTCACTCCAGAACTACAGACTCAAGATAACTACTCACTCCAGAATTACAGATTCAAGATACCTATTCACCCCAGAACTAGAGACTCATGATAACTACTCATGCCAGAACTACAGACTTAAGATAACTACTCACTCCAGAACTACAGACTTAAGAAAACTTCTCACTCCAGAACTATAGACTCAAGATAGCTACTCACTCCTGAACTACAAACTCATGATTACTACTTTACTCCATAACTACACACTCAAGATAACTATTCACCCCAGACCTACAGACTCATGATAACTAACCACTCCAGAACTACAGACTTGGGATAACTACTCCAGAACTACAGACTCATGATAACTACTCACTCCAGAACTACAGACTCAAGATAACTACTCACTCCAGAATTACAGATTCAAGATAACTACTCACCCCAGAACTAGAGACTCAAGATAACTACTCATGCCAGAACTACAGACTTAAGATAACTACTCACTCCAAAACTATAGACTCAAGATAACTACTCACTCCAGAACTACAGAATCACGATAACTACTCACTTCTGAACTACCGACTTAAGATAACTAATCACTCCAGAACTACACACTCAAGATAACTACTCACCCCAGACCTACAGACCCATAATAACTTTGTTCTGGAGTGGAGTGTTCTGGTGTTCTTTGTTTACTCACTGCAAAACTACAGACTTCGGATAAATACTCACTCCAGAACTACAGACTCAAGATAACTACTCACTCCAGAACTACGGACTCAAGATAACTACTCACTCCAGAATTAAAGAATCACTGCAAAACTACAGACTTCGGATAAATACTCACTCCAGAACTACAGACTCAAGATAACTACTCACTCCAGAACTTCGGACTCAAGATAACTACTCACACCAGAATTACAGACTCAAGATAACTACTCACTCCAGAATTACAGACTCAAGATAACTACTCACTCCAGAATTACAGACTCAAGATAACTACTCACTCCAGAATTACAGACTCAAAATAACTACTCACCCCAGAACTAGAAACTCAAGATAACTACTCACTCCCGAACTACAGACTTAGGATAACTACTCACTCCAGAACTACAGACTGAAGGTAACTATTCACTCCAGAACTACAGACTCAAGATAACTACTCACTCCAGAACTACAGACTCAAGATAACTTCTCACTCGAGAACTACAGACTCAAGATAACTACTCACCTCAGAACTACAGACTTAGGATAACTACTCTCTCCAGAACTACAGACTCAAGATAACTACTCACTCCAGAACTACAGACTCAAGATAACTACTCACCCCATACCTACAGACTCAAGATAACTGCTCAGTCAAAAAATACAGACTCAAGATAACTACTCTCCCCATAACTAGAGACTCAAGATAACTAACTGCTCAGTCCAAAACTACAGACTCAAGGTAACTACTCACTCCAGAACTACAGACTCAAGATAACTACTCACGCCAGAACAACAGACTGAAGATAACTACTCACTCCAGAACTACAGACTCAAGATAACTACTCACTCCAGAACTACAGACTCAAGCTAACTACTCACCCCAGAACTACAGATTTAGGATAACTACTCTCTCCAGCATTATACACTCAAGATAACTACTCACTCCAGAACTACAGACTTAAGAAAACTTCTCACTCCAGAACTATAGACTCATGATAACTACTCACTCCTGAACTACAGACTCATGATTACTACTTTACTCCATAACTACACACTCAAGATAACTATTCACCCCAGACCTACAGACTCATGATAACTACTCACTCCAGAACTACAGACTTGGGATAACTACTCCAGAACTACAGACTCATGATAACTACTCACTCCAGAACAACAGACTCAAGATAACTACTCACTCCAGAATTACAGATTCAAGATAACTACTCACCCCAGAACTAGAGACTCAAGATAACTACTCATGCCAGAACTACAGATTTAAGATAACTATTAACTCCAGAACTACAGAATCAAGATAACTACTCACTCCTGAACTACCGACTTAAGGTAACTAATCACTCCAGAACTACACACTCAAGATAACTACTCACCCCAGACCTACAGACCCATAATAACTACTCTCTGCAAAACTACAGACTTCGGATAAGTACTCACTCCAGAACTACAGACTCAAGATAACTACTCACTCCAGAACTACAGACTCAAGATAACTACTCACTCCAGAATTACAGACTCAAGATAACTACTCCAGAATTACAGACTCAAGATAACTACTCACCTCAGAACTACAGACTTTGGATAACCACTCTGTCTTGAACTACAGACTCAAGATAACTACTCACTCCAGAACTACAGACTCAAAACAACTACTCACCCCAGAACTACAGATTTAGGATAACTACTCTCTCCAGCACTATACACTCAATATAACTACTCACTCCAGAACTACAGACTTAAGAAAACTTCTCACTCCAGAACAACAGACTCATGATTACTACTCACTCCATAACTACACACTCAAGATAACTACTCACCCCAGACCTACAGACTCATGATAACTACTCACTCCAGAACTACAGACTTAGGATCACTACTCACTCCCGAACTACACTCATGATAACTACTCACTCCAGAACTACACTCTCACGATAACTACTCACTCCAGAATTACAGACTCAAGATAACTACTCACTCCAGAACTACAGACTCAAGATAACTACTCACTCAAAAATTACCGACTCAAGACAACTACTCTCCCTAGAACTAGAGACTCAAGATAACTACTCATGCCAGAACTACAAACTTAGGATAACTACTCACTCCAAAACTACAGACTCAGTATAACTACTCACTCCAGAACTACAGAATCAAGATAACTACTCACTCCTGAACTACAGACTCAAGATAACTACTCACTCCAGAATTACAGACTCAAGATAACTACTCACTCCAGAACTACAGACTCAAGATAACTACTCACTCAAAAATTACCGACTCAAGACAACTACTCTCCCTAGAACTAGAGACTCAAGATAACTACTCATGCCAGAACTACAAACTTAGGATAACTACTCACTCCAAAACTACAGACTCAGTATAACTACTCACTCCAGAACTACAGAATCAAGATAACTACTCACTCCTGAACTACAGACTCAAGATAACTACTCACTCCAGAACTACACACTCAAGATAACTACTCACCCCAGACCTACAGACTCATGATAACTACTCACTCCAGAACTACAGACTTAGGACCAATATTCACTCCAGAACTACAGACTCAACACAACTACTCACTCCAGAACTACAGACTCATGAGAACTACTCACTCCAGATTTACAGACTCAAGAGAACTACTCACCCCAAAACTAGAAACTCAGGATAACTACTCACTCCAGAACTACAGACTTAGGATAACTACTCACTCCAGAACTACAGACTCAAGATAACTACTCACACCAGAACTACTCACTCCGGAACTACAGACTCAAGATAACTACTCTCTCCAGAACTACAGACTCAAGATAACTACTCACCTCAGAACTACAGACTTAGGATAACTACTCTCTCCTGAACTACAGACTCAAGATAACTACTCACTCTAGAACTACATACTCAAGATAACTAGTCACCCCATAACTACAGACTCAAGATAACTGCTCAGTCCAAAACTACAGACTCAAGATAACTACTCTCCCTATAACTACAGACTCAAGATAACTGCTCAGTCCAAAACTACAGGCTCAAGATAACTACTCACTTCAGAACTACAGTCAAAGATAACTACTCACCCCAGAACTACAGATTTAGGATAACTACTCTCTCCAGCACTATACACTCAAGATAACTTCTCACTCCAGAACTATAGACTCAAGATAACTTCTCACTCCTGAACTACAGGCTCATGATTACTTCTCACTCCATAACTACACACTTAAGATAACTACTCACCCCAGACCTACAGACTCATGATAATTACTCACTCCAGAACTACAGACTTTGGATAACTACTGTGACGGTGTTCCCCCCCCTTATATTTCTCCCACGCCTGCTGTAGGAGTCATGTCCACTTTACCCGAGCGTTCTCTGCGTCGCGGGCATCAGTTTTATATATGTGGGAGAGTGTAGTGTTCTCGAGGTGGCGAGAAATTTATAAAAGAAGAGTATTTTCGCCTGTGGTATAGGCCCTTTAGGACGCCAATATGGCGCTGGCCCCTCCGTTTTGCTGCCAATACTGTGTGACGTCAGTGGTGCCAGATTGATCACTGACAGTGACGTGGCACAGGGAGCCAATGAAAACCTCCCTTGGCAAGTATGACATCACGAAGGCAGGGGGGTCCAGAGATCGCGCCTCTGTGGCGCCACCAGTCTGAGACAGCACGTCAAGGAGGTCGGACGTGCGCTGGGGGGTCCTGTCAGTTGGACAGTTTACCCCGTCTCCGGAGGATTTACGCATCACCAGCGGTATGCCAGCACCTGTGGGGTCTTCCTTCGTTCATGTGTTGGACCAGAGAAGGAATTGACGGAATATTGAGCAACAAGTGCTCCTGGGACAGGTGTTGTGCAGGTGAAGTCTAGGCAGTGACGTATGGTACGTCTGATAGCTTCACAGTGATGACGTAGCGGCCGGGCCAATCCTCCGTGAGGGAATCAGTCTGACACGACACGTCAAGGTGGACGGATGTGTGAAGGTTGGTCCTGTCAGTTTGACAGTTGTTCCCCGATCCCGTGGATCTTACGCGTCACCCATAGTCTGTAAGCACGCCGAGAGGTCTTCCTTCATTCCATGTGTGGACCGAAGAGGGAATTGACGAAATATTGAGCAACAAGTGCTCCAGGGACGGGTGTTGTGCAAGTGAAGTCTAGGCAGTGTCGTCTAGGGCGTCTGATAGCTTCACAGTGACGACGTAGCGGCTGGGCCAATCCACCGTGAAGCAGTGAATGAAGGAACTAATTGGGAATCCGGACGACTACAGCCGAGAAGTAGGTTGTTAGCCATAGCTGGGAGGAGAAGTTGGCGGCTGGGAGACTGACTCTAACCCTACAAGACGTTGAGGAGGAGCACAGACCTGCGGAGGACAGAACATGGAGACGACGCGTTTATTTTGGGACGTTGATTGGGTTCCTGGAGGACACATCAGTGCGTGTGTGGGGGCGTTCTCTACACGAGGCGAGAGCCTGGACCAGGAGCTACAATTCGACACTCACCGGAGGATAGGTGGAAGTAGGTGATTCTAGTTTCCCTCCCAATTCCCCTTTAGTCAGCTATATATTTAGCCAGAGTATCTTTCATGTCGTGAGCAAGTCTCACCTAGGTCTATGTCACAGTAAGGCACAGTAGTGCAGAGTGGGGCTGTATAGAGCACTCACGATATTTATTATATGTGGTGTGTGCAGGCACCTGGAATGATTGAAGAATTTACTATGTCGATAATTCCTTTCATGTGACTTTAATATGATAACTTAGTGAGAGAATATATTTATCTATATATATATGTGCTTGTGTGTGAATAATTTCTCATGGGTGCAGTCATCAATTGAATATTCGCCTACGAAAGGAATTACTGAGATCTCCAGTACTATATCTTGTTGCATTCGTTATCATCATGTGAAGTACAGTGTGTTACGCCATGATAAGGAATTATTATGTTCATTAATGTAAAAATGTTTGATTGAGCTCAAGATCAGTGCAGTGAATCATTTGCGTTCTATTGCCATTGTTGCAAATGTTGTGTTGTTTGAGCATTTAGCGACTTTTGAGAATTCAAAGAAATAGGCGCCTAACGCCAACAAACAAGTGCAGTAAGAGATCACGCAGTGAGGGGGGGGAGTCGCCCAGCTGATTTGACGTTGACATGAGGGGAGCATTGCCATCTTGGTGTGTTCCTGATTATATGTGGAGATAGAGCGACTTTTGCACGTACTTGCTGTTTGCTAGTTGATATAAGAATATGATGTCTTGAGTTTTAAGTAAAATACAAAATACCTTGGCGTTTGTATCATCCCCTCCATATTTCTTGTGGCTATATAATACTTGAAAGGAGAAAGAGTGATAGAAATAAATACCTGCCTGATATCAGGTCTATAGAGTGTGCTCTTGCCACTGTTACCACAATTCCACAATACCACTGACGTGTTACTGGACATGGGAAACACCAGTTGGCGACCTTGTGGTTAGTAGTAGAGCCCTTGTCGGGGCGGGCACACGGTGAGAGAGCAAACTGTGTTCTCACTCATCTCTGGCTAAAGAGGCCGGCCGGGGATCGACTGGGATACTCTCCGGGCGTACAGTGGTGCCGCGAGGATTCAGTGAAGACCCGCAGGGCTACGGTGAGTGACCTTGTGGACACTGTGATATAGTAAGAAAGAGGGAACCCTGACACTACTCACTCCAGAACTACAGACTCATGATAACTACTCACTCCAGAACTACAGACTCAAGATAACTACTCACTCCAAAATTACAGACTCAAAATAACTACTCACTCCCGAACTACAGATTCAAGATAACTACTCACTCAAGAATTACAGACTCGACATAACTACTCACCCCAGAACTAGAGACTCAAGATAACTACTCATGCCAGAACTACAGACTTAGGATAACTACTCACTCCAGAACTACAGACTCAAGATAACTACTCCAGAACTACACACTCAAGATAACTACTCACCCCAGACCATCAGACTCATGATAACTACTCACTCCAGAACTACAGACTTAGGATAACTACTCACTCCAGAACTACAGACTCAAGATAACTACTCTCTCCAGAACTACAGACTCAAGATAACTAATCACTCCAGAATTACAGACTCAAGATAACTACTCACTCCAGAATTACAGACTCAAGATAACTACTCACTCCAGAATTACAGACTCAAGATAACTACTCACTCCAGAACTACAGACTCAAGATAACTACTCACCTCAGAACTACAGACTTAGGATAACTACTCTCTCCAGAACTACAGACTCAAGATAACTACTCACTCCAGAACTACAGACTCAAGATAACTACTCACCCCATACCTACAGACTCAAGATAACTGCTCAGTCAAAAACTACAGACTCAAGATAACTACTCTCCCCATAACTAGAGACTCAAGATAACTAACTGCTCAGTCAAAAACTACAGACTCAAGATAACTACTCTCCCCATAACTAGAGACTCAAGATAACTAACTGCTCAGTCCAAAACTACAGACTCAAGATAACTACTTTCTTCAGAACTACAGTCAAAGATAACTACTCACCCCAGAACTACAGACTCAAGATAACTACTCATTCCAGAACTACAGACTCACGATAACTACTCACTCCAGAACTACAGACTCAAGATAAATACTCACTCCAGAACTACAGACTCATGCTAACTACTCACTCCAGAACTACAGACTCAAAATAATTATTCACCCCAGAACTACAGACTTAAGATAACTACTCACTCCAGAACTGCAGACTCCAAATAACAATTCACCGCAGAATTACAGACTCAAGATAACTACTCACTCCAAAACTTCAAACTGAAGATAACTACTCACTTCAGAACTACAGATTTATGATAACTACTCATTCCAGAACTACAGACTCAAGATAACTACTCACTCCAAAACTACAGACTCAAGATAACTACTCACCCCAGCACTACAGACTGTGGATAACTACTCACTCCAGAACTACAGACTCAAGATAACTACTCACACCAGAACTACAGACGTAGGATAACTACTCACTCCAGAACTACAGACTCAATATAACTACTTACTCCAGAACTACAGACTCAAGATAACTACTCACTGCAGAACTACAGACTCAAGATAGCTACTCAGTCCAGAACTACAATCTCAAGGTAACTACTCACTCCAGAACTACAGACACACGATAACTATTCACTCCAGATCCACATATTCAAGACAACTATTCCCCCCAGAACTACGGACTTAGGATAACTACTAACTCCAGAACTACACGCTCAAGATAACTTCTCACTCCAGAACTACAGACTCAAGATAACTACTCACTCCAGAACTACAGATTTAACATAACTACTCTCTCCAGAACTATAGACACAAGATAACTACTCACTCCAGAACTACAGGCTCAAGATAACTACTCACTCCAGAACTACAGACACACGATAACTACTCACTCTAGAACTACAGATTCAAGATAACTACTCACCCAAGAACTACGGACTTAGGATAACTACTCACTCCAGAACTACAGACACACGATAACTACTCACTCCAGAACTACAGACTCAAGATAACTACTCACTCCAGAACTACAGGCTCAAGATAACTACTCACTGCAGAACTACTGACGCAAGATAACTACTCACTCCAGAACTACAGATTTAAGATAACTACTCACAGCAAAACTATAGACTCAAGATAACTACTCAGTTCAGAACTACAAACTCATGATAGCTACTCACTCCAGAACTACAGACTCAAGATAACTACTTACCTTACAACTACAGACTGAAGTTAACTACTCACTAAAGCAATTCACATGTATGACTAGAAAAAAGAAAAGTTCTTCTATTACGATAGGTTTAAGGTAAGTTATTTTAAAGAGCCAAGACGAAAGTGAGTTGTTAGTGATGTATATAGTTGTTAGTGATGTTTGTAGTTGTTAGTGATGTATATAGTTGTTAGTGATGTTTGTAGTTGTAAGTGATGTATATAGTTGTTAGTGATGTATATAGTTGTTAGTGATGTATGTAGTTGTTAGTGAAGTATATAGTTGTAAGTGATGTATGTAGTTGTTAGTGATGTATGTAGTTGTTAGTGATGTATGTAGTTGTTAGTGATGTATGTAGTTGTTAGTGATGTATATAGTTGTAAGTGATGTATGTAGTTGTTAGTGATGTATGTAGTTGTAAGTGATGTATGTAGTTGTAAGTGATGTATGTAGTTGTTAGTGATGTATGTAGTTGTTAGTGATGTATATAGTTGTAAGTGATGTATGTAGTTGTTAGTGATGTATATAGTTGTAAGTGATGTATGTAGTTGTTAGTGATGTATATAGTTGTAAGTGATGTATGTAGTTGTTAGTGATGTATGTAGTTGTAAGTGATGTATGTAGTTGTAAGTGATGTATGTAGTTGTTAGTGATGTATGTAGTTGTTAGTGATGTATATAGTTGTTAGTGATGTATGTAGTTGTTAGTGATGTATATAGTTGTAAGTGATGTATGTAGTTGTTAGTGATGTATGTAGTTGTTAGTGATGTATATAGTTGTTAGTGATGTATGTAGTTGTTAGTGATGTATGTAGTTGTTAGTGATGTATATAGTTGTTAGTGATGTTTGTAGTTGTTAGTGATGTATATAGTTGTTAGTGATGTTTGTAGTTGTAAGTGATGTATGTAGTTGTTAGTGATGTATATAGTTGTTAGTGATGTATGTAGTTGTTAGTGATGTATATAGTTGTAAGTGATGTATGTAGTTGTTAGTGATGTATGTAGTTGTTAGTGATGTATATAGTTGTTAGTGATGTATATAGTTGTTGGTGATGTATATAGTTGTTAGTGATGTATGTAGTTGTTAGTGATGTATATAGTTGTAAGTGATGTATATAGTTGTAAGTGATGTATGTAGTTGTTAGTGATGTATATAGTTGTTAGTGATGTATATAGTTGTTAGTGATGTATATAGTTGTTAGTGATGTATGTAGTTGTTAGTGATGTATATAGTTGTAAGTGATGTATGTAGTTGTTAGTGATGTATGTAGTTGTTAGTGATGTATGTAGTTGTTAGTGATGTATATAGTTGTTGGTGATGTATATAGTTGTTAGTGATGTATGTAGTTGTTAGTGATGTATATAGTTGTTAGTGATGTATGTACTTGTTAGTGATGTATGTAGTTGTTAGTGATGTATATAGTTGTTGGTGATGTATATAGTTGTAAGTGATGTATATCGTTGTTAGTGATGTATATAGTTGTTAGTGATGTATATAGTTGTAAGTGATGTATGTAGTTGTTAGTGATGTATATAGTTGTTGGTGATGTATATAGTTGTAAGTGATGTATATAGTTGTTAGTGATGTATATAGTTGTTAGTGATGTATATAGTTGTAAGTGATGTATGTAGTTGTTAGTGATGTATGTAGTTGTTAGTGATGTATGTAGTTGTTAGTGATGTATGTAGTTGTTAGTGATGTATATAGTTGTTGGTGATGTATATAGTTGTTAGTGATGTATGTAGTTGTTAGTGATGTATGTAGTTGTTAGTGATGTATGGGGTTGTTATTGATGTATGGGGTTGTTATTGATGTATATAGTTGTTAGTGATGTATATAGTTGTTAGTGATGTATATAGTTGTTAGTGATGTATATAGTTGTTAGTGATGTATATAGTTGTTAGTGATGTATATAGTTGTTAGTGATGTATGTAGTTGTTAGTGATGTATATAGTTGTTAGTGATGTATATAGTTGTTAGTGATGTATATAGTTGTTAGTGATGTATATAGTTGTTAGTGATGTATATAGTTGTTAGTGATGTATATAGTTGTTAGTGATGTATATAGTTGTTAGTGATGTATATAGTTGTTAGTGATGTATATAGTTGTTAGTGATGTATATAGTTGTTAGTGATGTATATAGTTGTTAGTGATGTATATAGTTGTTAGTGATGTATATAGTTGTTAGTGATGTATGTAGTTGTTAGTGATGTATATAGTTGTTAGTGATGTATATAGTTGTTAGTGATGTATATAGTTGTTAGTGATGTATATAGTTGTTAGTGATGTATATAGTTGTTAGTGATGTATATAGTTGTTAGTGATGTATATAGTTGTTAGTGATGTATATAGTTGTTAGTGATGTATATAGTTGTTAGTGATGTATATAGTTGTTAGTGATGTATATAGTTGTTAGTGATGTATATAGTTGTTAGTGATGTATATAGTTGTTAGTGATGTATGTAGTTGTTAGTGATGTATATAGTTGTTAGTGATGTATATAGTTGTTAGTGATGTATATAGTTGTTAGTGATGTAACAAACTAGGCTGTTGTAAGAATTATCCAGAGTGGTTTATCGACAAAAGAGAATGGGAAGCTGAGCCGCATGGTGACCTGACCCCCAGGGGAATTCGCGGTGGAAATAACCAACGCTTTGTTCATAGCTGCGTATAATGAATCATCCTATAGTATTCAGTAATTTAGAGAAAATTAGCCTTTATTCATTTTGCATTAAAATTGTATTGTATAATAGTACTGGATACAATATCAAGAGTATTCTAATTATTGAGTTTAAGTCACCATCAGTGACGTCACGAATCAGATCTAACTTTTAAGGCGGAGTGACCGGCGGTCATAGGTCAGCAGGGTTGACATGTCTAATATTTCTCAAAGTTTTAATAACCATTTTTGTGATCGGGAACAGCTTTGCCGTTAGATGTTTGTGTAATCTAATTAAAGTAAAATAATTCAACCAGTCTGGATCAATTCAGTATAAACAGAGGATAATTGTTATAACTTAACCTTGCTAAAGTAACTGGGTAAGCGAGGCGGAAGTATACAATACTCTGTCTGGGGTAGTCCAGACAAGAAAAAAATCAGTGTGGAAACGGGAGCAGCTGGGATAAGAGGTCAAACATCTTACCTCTCCCCAAGACCAGCCAAAACATCTAGCTGGTCGCCCAAGGTATAGTTGCTATTGTTAATTATAGAAATAGTCTTCTCATTTGCCATTCAGGTCAAGTAGGGAGTGTTAAAGTGATAGGGAGTGAACATATTTAGATTTTGTTTTAGTTTTCTTTTAATAAATTAAATTTGTTATTAATTTGCATTTTATTGTTTCCATGTGTTTTATGTGTATACTTGTCCTGGTCACGTGGTCCACACGAGGCAGAGTTGCATTGGGCGCCGATTCTAACATCGAATCGGAATTATCATTACCGTGTAATTTATTCCACACTCAAGGTCATCGTTTATAGTGGGGATCAAGCCCCTAGGTTGATTAATTAGCGTGATCGATCCAGACCTCGATCATTGCTCTTGTATTACTGGTCTGGTGGTGGCAGCAGAGGTGACTCTAGGGTTTTGTTCAGAGCTTAGGTCACGTCATACTGGGTGTAGAATCCTAAGTCGGTCAATCGTCTTAGGACCACGTGGCGTGGAGTTGGCTTTGTTAAAAGTTTTGGAGTCCCTTGGTTTAGAAATAAAAGTAAGAATACGGGTAGAGGGAGTAGAAGGAAGTAAAGTGAGAGGAAGAAAACCCGTGTTACAATGGTGCACAGCGGTGGTTTCAACAATTTTGTTTGAAATTGTTGAAAGGCTCACGCGTCTAGCCGTTCGAACACGTGCGCGGATGCTAAGGAGACAGCCGCGGGCCAGGATTAGCAGTGCGCCCCACAACAGTGCGGTTGAGTGGGGATTGGCGAATCTTGGGTCATGCGGGCTGATATGATTAAGGTTTAGTTAGTAAGATTAGGCTGTTAAACTAGATTTATTGAAAACGAGACCGCTCCGAGTTGATTGGACTGGGTACCATACTCGACCCATTGCAATTAATTCAGAGGTGTTGGGAGCCACCATACTCTCAACAGCAGTTCCTTGAGGGCTGTCGGGGGCGGATATATCTGTGGGACGCCAGTAGATAGTCCGAGGGCGTTATTAGACGACCCAAAACGCTAGGAAAAACGTAATCCGTGAAGGGCGTTGCGGCCTCCGAGGGACGGACTAGTAACCTACCTAGCAGCGATTCAACAACTAAGTGATCGCACACTTAGTGGAGGTTGAGTCGTCCCTAGTCATAATTGTTGCTGAAAGCTGCGTGTCGCTCTGTTGGAACCTAGATGGTGTGGCCTCTAGGCTAGGTGTGGTACGGCGAGCCGGTAGGAACAATTATAAGATTAAGTCGAGTGCATTTTTTTAATTAAGTATACTTAAATTTATAAAGTAATTTCCGTTTATTTGCGTTGTTCTAGATTAATTTTTTCCCCTAAATTCAATCCCCGGTTAAAAAAATTTTCCAAGTGTTTAGCGTTTTCTTGCATATTAGGCTAAGTGCGTACGTTAAGTTTTGTTATTCCCTGTTCTATTAGTCTAAGTCAGAGGCGTTGTTAATCCTCTGGACTTAGGGCTATATGTCGGTCACGATAGATAAGTGAAGGAGTTTAAGGGATAGTAAGTTGCGTGTAAATGTTATTTGTCCGTGGAATATTTCTAAGTATTTTGGGATAAGTATTCGGCTAAGTCAATGTCGGAAAGTCGTTAACTGTAATTAATTTGTATTCGTGGGTCACGTGTATGTTCTGGGTGTCATTAGGATTCTCCAGTCGATGCGGATGATATTTTCTAGTTTTTACCAGTAAGACGGTAAAATTGTGTTTGTAGACTTAGAATTCTGTTTTCAGTAGAAACGTAGGTGGAAAATTTTCTAAGTCCAGCTTGGGCTAGAATCTGACTTTTTGGCGAAAATTCGAATTTTCATGTTTTGTGTATATTCTGTATTACTCTCTAGTGCGCGCAAGGGACGTAATTCTGTTCGTAAAGCATTAAACAGTGATAATTACATTTTTGCCGAATTTAGTTATTTTTCGAGAAAATCGTGTTGTAATTTTGTCAGAGTCCATTTGAGGTGAAAATCTCGGATTTTGACGAAAATTCGAATTAATGAGTGTTGAAACCGCCCGATGTGTCAGTATTGTTCTGTATACAACGTCAGTAGTAAATAATAACGTATTTATATCTGGAAACGAGAAACCCAAATTTTTTTGAATTAAAGGAGTTTTGTGATATTTGGGGTGATAGAAAATTTTTTCCCTCGGAGTCAGAAAAATTGGCAGAGTCCAGCAATTGAGTAAAAACGCAGTTTTTATAAAAATTCAATTTTTAGTATGCATTTATAGGTCCTGGGTGTCTCTATTAATCGCTAGAGTGGTTTATTAACGTAAAACTAGTTATTTTCCTTCAGAACAAAAATTTTGATTTTTCAGCGGTTAAGCGAAAAAGCGCGGGACTTAGTTTTTTTTCAGCGCAGCTGGTCCCGCTCCATCAGTCATCAGGGGCCACGCTGCTCACTTCAAGTGCGCTTAGTATTCAAATTCAGGAAATATTCTTTATTAATCCATCACGAGTGCTGCGCGTTAGTTGCGTTATCATTTAAATTGTTTTATATAAATTAGATTCTTTAATTTTTTTAACGTAAAGGACTTAGGTTTCAGCAATAGAACTGCGGGATATTTCACGGTCAGACACGAGTGCGGGGCAGACACTCATTCATTGGATTCACTTCAGCGATTCTCTCGATAAATCGTTGTATTTCCTATTTTGGGGATCTAGTAGTTTTCTCTTAGAATAGAGTTGTGATTTTTTTTTTTTTTTTTTTTGTAAGATCACGGTTGTAGTGAGTCCGGGTCGAGGGTGTACTAAAGGGTAGTTTAGAAGAGACGTGGCACACCAGGAATCACAGAAAATGTTTAACCCAGATAATGACCAGTCAGTGGGGACCAGTGGGAGTGGAAGTGGAAGTGTAGAGGACAGCACCTCTTCCGACACCACTGGGGACCACCTAGGTACACCTCATCCGTCACTACAACAACCCCAACCCCATCCTCAATTCCCATACCAACCCCATCCTCAATTCCCATACCAACCCCATCCTCAGTTCCCATACCAACCCTTCCCCCAACCCCAGGCCACTCCATACCCATTCCAACCCCAGGCCACCCCATACCCATACCAACCCCAGGCCACCCCATACCCATACCCATTCCAACCCCAGGCCACCCCATACCCATACCCATACCCATTCCAGCCCCAATCCACACCCCAGCCTGAGGTCACCCACACCATACCTCAACCCCAACCTCCATCCACACCCCAACCCCAGGCCACCCACACCATACCTCAACCCCAACCTCAATCCACACCCCAACCCCAGGCCACCCACACCATACCTCAACCCCAACCCCAGGCCGCCACAGCCTTAGACAGGCAGATGCGCACGGAGACGCCGGGCACTCAGTTGTCGCCATACGTAGAGGCGTTAAGTAAAGGCGAGGGAGCCAAGCCGAGGAACTGTGGCGCGGGTTCATCAGGCGGGAAGCAGCCCTCAGCTGCAAGTTCGAGCCACCCTGCGCGGGGTAACAACAGAGATCCGCGGAGGTGTTACTCCTGCTGGAAGCGCGGGCATATACAGAGGGATTGCGAAGTCACTCCTACGAAAGCATGAAAGCAGGCCCCTAGTGATGGTAGGCCTACTTTTGAGGTGAAAGTGGAAGGTGTGAGATTGACAGCTTTTGTTGATACAGGAAGCCAGGCAACGGTAATTAAAAAGTCAGCCTTCAGCAATTTTAAGTATGCACGTCTTCAACGTTGCGCAAAGACATTAACAGCAGTCAATGGGGAAAAGATTGAGATCGTAGGTCAAGGTACTGTTAATTTTGAGATTGATGGGGAATTGCAGCCTCACACATGTACGATCGTAGAGAACCTTGATTTTCCTGGTCACATCTTAATGGGAACTGATTTTCTGTCGCGATTTGATTATTCCTTGTCTGCTCAAAAAGGGGCTAGGAACTGCAGGTTGCAGTTGGGACAGACTTCCTACCCAGTGGAGATGATCGACCATCCTCCAGTTGTAGCTTCAATTAAGAGGAAGCTGAAATATAATGCGCACTATCCAAAATTGATTTTTAAGTCTCTTCCAGACACAGTTAAGAGGTCATGCGCATTGCATGCATTGACTAAACAGAGTTGCCCACCACATTCTGTTAAATTTATTAAAGTAGCCGTGGGACGTCACATACAACCAGGTACCACCCTTCAGGTGGCTGGGAGATGTGATAGTTTATTAATTCCTCATCACTTAGTTGTAGTGCTCGATAAAGGTGCACTCATTCCAGTTGTCAATCTTTCACATAAGACTTTTCGCTTCAGGGCAGGTGATAGGGTATCTCAGGGAACCATGGTGGAGGACACAGAAATCTTTCACCATGAGTCAGCTGAGACGCCAGCCGTCACTGCACAATGTAGTGCACTAAATATGTTGAACACTAAAACACCATCCAAAGTACAATACCAGACGAGAAATGTTGCACAGAATGTAGAGGAAGTGGAAAAATTAATTTCAGCACTTGATTTGCAACATGTTGCACAGGCGGATAGGAAGGCACTGAGAGGAGTTTTACGAAAATTCCCGAAATTGTTTGCGACAGAGGATGACCAGATTGGTCTCCTTGATAAGATCGAGCACACCATTCCAACTGGTGACCATTTGCCTGTGTACACAAGACAGTGGAGGTTGCCGGAACAGGCAAAGAACATTATCAGGGAGGAGTGCCAGAAAATGTTGAGACAGGGCGTAATAGAGCCTAGTACGTCACCGTGGCTCTCTCCTGTTGTGCTAGTTCGGAAACCGGACGGTAGTTATCGTTTCTGTGTTGACTACCGGAAGGTGAACGAATTAACTAAGGGTGATGTGTATCCGTTGCCCCGAATACAGGAGATAATAGATCAATTTGGTGCTGCCAAGTATTTCTCAACTCTTGACGCAAAATCGGCGTATTGGGCGATTCCGGTGGCAGAACAGGATAGGGAAAAAACAGCATTCTCGGATGGTAGGCACACTTATCAATTCCGTAGGATGCCGTTTGGTTTGAAGACAGCGCCTTCGTCGTTTCAGAGGGCCATCAACTTTATCCTTAGTCCGGTACTGGGTAGGCATTCTTTAGCGTACCTGGATGATGTTGTGATATATTCCAGGACGTTTGAGGAACACCTACAGGACTTGACTGAGACTTTGAAATTGTTAGATCAGGCAGGTTTCAGGCTGAATGTTCAGAAGTGCACCTTGGCGGCTCAGAAATTCAAATTTCTGGGGTTCCAGGTGTGCCCAGACGGTATCCGACCTGACCCAGATTCTTGCCGCGCCATTGCTGACATGCCTACTCCAAGGACAGCAAAGGACGTGCGTAGGTTTTTGGGGGCGGCCGGATATTTTCGTCGTCACATTGAAGGTTTCGCTGGCATTTCAGCACCCCTGACTGATCTGACAAAGAAAAATGCGAAGTTTGTGTGGAAATCAGAACATGACGAGGCCTATCGCAAACTGAAAGACCAACTAATCACGACACCGGTATTGGCTATTCCTGATTTTGAGAAAGAGTGGGAAGTGCACACTGACGCCAGCGGTATTGCTATTGGCGGGTGCTTAATTCAGCGAGACGCAGATAATTTACCCCATCCAGTAGCCTATTTCAGTAGGAAGGTCAAAGGACCTGAAGTTCGTTATTCAGCTACGGATCGGGAGGCACTGGCAGTAGTAGAATCAGTTAGGTATTTCGAGCCTTACCTATTTCAGCGGCATTTTGTAATCTACACAGACCATCGAGCGTTAACACACATATTTAAAAAGCGAACAAAATGCCCACGAATGTCACGCTGGTCTCACGAACTTTCGGCCCACTCATTCCAGATCTTGTACAAGCCTGGTCCAGCACATGTTGTGCCAGATACGCTAAGTAGAAATATAGCGGCAATGCAGATTAATGAAAACATTGAAACCATTCCATCAGATAAAATGAGAAGATACCAGATGAACGAGCCTAGATGGAAAGAGATTATTGAGTATTTAGAGGGAGGAAAATACCCGAAAAAGAAAAAGAACTTACCTATACATGATTTTGAGATGAAACAGGGCGTCCTGTATTATGTTAATAGCCAGAATGATAGGGCAGTATTTCAACTCGTTATTCCGGACGCGTTGCGGTCATCAGCATTAAAGCTTGCGCATGCTTCAAAACTTGCAGGGCATCCGGGGATCTTTAAAACGCACTTAAAAGCAAAGTCTCTGTTTTATTTTCCAGGATTACTTTCTGAGGTAATCAATTTCGTGAAGTCGTGCCCTCGTTGCCAGAGGAGGAAAGGCACCCTTAAGGTACAAGCCCCACTTCAGGAATTTCCTGAAATTCGTGAACCGTTAGATCGTGTGGGGGCCGATCTGATTGATTTACACCACAGTCATGCGGGTAACAGATATGTGTTGGTGCTAGTTGACCATCTGTCTAGATACACTACACTAGTTGCATTACCTCAGAAGGATTCTCGTACGGTTGCAGATGCGTTCTTGCGTAGGTTCGTTACTGTATTCGGACCTCCTAAAGTTTTAGTCTCTGACCGGGGTCAAGAATTCAATGGGAATATATTTAGAGAAGTTTGTAAGATTTTAGAGACAACTTCGGCTTTTACAACGGCCTACCACCCACAAGCAAACGGAATGACGGAACGGACTAATCGTTCAGTCAAGGATATGCTTGCAATCCTTGCTGAACATGATGCAAACACCTGGGATGAACACCTACCCTATGTTCAGTTCGCCTTGAATACTGCCATCCACCAATCAATTAACACCCAACCACTTCATTTGTTTACTGGTAATTCATGCAATTTCCCGTCAGGTCTGCTTAACAGACATAATGTTGCATACGGGGAGGACTATCCTTCAGAGGTCCTTGGAAAAATGAGAAATGCATGGAATATTGCAGCTGAAGCGTCCAAGAAGGCACGGACTCGGTATGCTCATTTTTATGACAAGAAAGTGCGCCCTCTTGAGTTGAAGGAAGGAAGCCTCGTATTGAGAGTGAATGAGGCTGCGCCCGCCAATCAGAGCAGGAAACTAGCTCCGAGGTGGCGAGGACCATATAGAGTAATTAAAAGGGCGGGGCCGGTTAATCTTGTTATAAAAGGAGTGTTCGAGGACCAGGTGGAAAGGACAATTCACGTGAATAAATTGAAACATTATCATGCTAGAGAGGAATTAGAACTGCCTTCAGCGGGTCTAGTTCCTGACTCAGCAGTGCTGACTCATGGCTTCACCGACGAGTCAGAAGATGAGGATGACCCTCTGTCATCGCTCATCAGTAGTCAGGTGCAGTCTCGCCACCCTATGGTGACGAGATCTCGCGCTGTACAGTAAAGTAACTTCCTTAGTTAGTATAATTTAGTATTGATTAGATTTTCCTGTAAAGGCAATGAGATGTACTATGTCTATACTTGACTCAGGTAGCAACTTTTACCGTGCTCTGGGGTTCCACCTCCACCAAACCCAGAGTATATCTATGCTTCCGCTGTGTTGTGTCTGTCTGTTCCCAGGTCTGATTGGTACACCGACCCAGTTGTTCCAGCCACACGTGAACCCTTGTCTGTAAAGACCGAGGGGGAGGCACGTTACACAAAGCCCTCCCCCACCAGACCCAGTAACCCATACATCAGTTACTTTGGGGATAAGTGACTGTCCAAGAGTCACCCGGCCGACGCCTCACGTCACTAACGAGGTTGTCAGGGCCAGCGAGCTGTCCACATTATAGCAGTCACCGGAGGTGCCATACAACGCCGGGGTAGCTGTCTCGAGATCACCAATACCCACCTGCTGCGTCATCAAGACTGCAGCCATTCCAGCAGTGTTGGAGGAGAGGTCAAGAAATGGAAAGCACGTAGCAGTACTCAAGAATTTCGCCGGAAGATTAATGATTACGTCATCTGAAGTAACAAGAAAGCAGGAGTAAGGCGGTCACAGGTGGAAGGCACGGTTTCCCTACAGAGTACCGGGACTCGCCAATAGAAGGTCGCAAAATTGCCTCCTTTGGCCTAAAGTCGGCGGTACGAGGGTATACACAGTTGGTGTTTACGGCCTAGTAACCTGGTGATATCAAGAAACGCCTGAGATGACGTGAGCAATGATGGAAGACGAGATTCACCTGTTCTGCAAACAAGCAACCCGCCTCTACGACCTTCTGACACCACTCCTGCTAAGAGACACCGTTGGTACATCCAGTCCTGTTCTGCTGTGGTCATCTGCGACGACAAGTTTAACATCAAGACTGCCGTGTGAACTGTGATTGATACGAAGGCGTGTGGACTGTCGAGAGCAAGATTAATGGCCGAAGTAACAGTATTCTACAGCTGTCACTTGGCACTCAGCTCTACTACACTCTGTCGTCTTTCAGGAGTACTGGATGGGAGTACAAGAGGACCAGGTATTGATGTCTACACATGAGAAGAAGCAAGATCGACACCGTCATCGTCAGCGACTACATTCAGCATCCAGCAGCGTCGATTTTTTTTTTTTCGATTACTCAATATGAACAATTGATACAAACAACAAAGTTGGCTCTGAACATCTGTGTAAAGAACATCTGGACACTTTTGTTTAAATGTTGAAAAACAGAGTTAGAATCACAATATTTTTTAAATGTTGAAAAACAGATTTAAAATAATTCTGGTATAATATATGAATTTTGCTCTATAAATTGGTCAGTAATCAAAATCGAAGCCCCTGTGTAATTGTCTCAGCCCAGAACAAACGGTTATGGAAAATTATGTTGTGCTATTTTTTTCAGAATGTTTGAACACAGGAGAGGCGGACCAATATAAACATTGACACTTCTAGTGAGTGAGAACACTTGGCTGTACAGTCAGCTGAAACCTGTGATATAGTATAGGATTTTTTTTATTTTTTAGATAGATGTAATAAACATTAGGTGTGTTCCTTAACATGTCAAGGTTGACATTGATGGGGAGTGGTTAGTACACGGATGTGTACCTGATAGTTCCGTAGTACGCTCCCGGATGACTGAAAGTTCAGTCTGATGATATAACTTTAATGTTTGATTGAGCACGGTGTGGCCGGCTCTAGAGGACACATGGACTTGGCTAGTGAAGAGCCAAGAGAGTTTAATAGCTAGTTTTTGATGGTAGAGTAGGGACATGTTATTTAGCTATGTCAGTAAGGATAGGATGTATGTTTCCTGATATTGGAGGATTGCTGTCAGTTGACAGCTGAGAAAAATTTGAACATGTTTATTATGATGTTGGACTATTATTTGTCAAATTTTATTAGTTAGGTTAGCTTTTGTTTGTGGCATGAGTTGAATTGTGGGTTTGGATACTAAACCTCGTGAATTTTAACAAATTAACAAGGTTTACTAAGTGCTTGTGCGGGGGGGTTGTAACAAACTAGGCTGTTGTAAGAATTATCCAGAGTGGTTTATCGACAAAAGAGAATGGGAAGCTGAGCCGCATGGTGACCTGACCCCCAGGGGAATTCGCGGTGGAAATAACCAACGCTTTGTTCATAGCTGCGTATAATGAATCATCCTATAGTATTCAGTAATTTAGAGAAAATTAGCCTTTATTCATTTTGCATTAAAATTGTATTGTATAATAGTACTGGATACAATATCAAGAGTATTCTAATTATTGAGTTTAAGTCACCATCAGTGACGTCACGAATCAGATCTAACTTTTAAGGCGGAGTGACCGGCGGTCATAGGTCAGCAGGGTTGACATGTCTAATATTTCTCAAAGTTTTAATAACCATTTTTGTGATCGGGAACAGCTTTGCCGTTAGATGTTTGTGTAATCTAATTAAAGTAAAATAATTCAACCAGTCTGGATCAATTCAGTATAAACAGAGGATAATTGTTATAACTTAACCTTGCTAAAGTAACTGGGTAAGCGAGGCGGAAGGATACAATACTCTGTCTGGGGTAGTCCAGACAAGAAAAAAATCAGTGTGGAAACGGGAGCAGCTGGGATAAGAGGTCAAACATCTTACCTCTCCCCAAGACCAGCCAAAACATCTAGCTGGTCGCCCAAGGTATAGTTGCTATTGTTAATTATAGAAATAGTCTTCTCATTTGCCATTCAGGTCAAGTAGGGAGTGTTAAAGTGATAGGGAGTGAACATATTTAGATTTTGTTTTAGTTTTCTTTTAATAAATTAAATTTGTTATTAATTTGCATTTTATTGTTTCCATGTGTTTTATGTGTATACTTGTCCTGGTCACGTGGTCCACACGAGGCAGAGTTGCATTGGGCGCCGATTCTAACATCGAATCGGAATTATCATTACCGTGTAATTTATTCCACACTCAAGGTCATCGTTTATAGTGGGGATCAAGCCCCTAGGTTGATTAATTAGCGTGATCGATCCAGACCTCGATCATTGCTCTTGTATTACTGGTCTGGTGGTGGCAGCAGAGGTGACTCTAGGGTTTTGTTCAGAGCTTAGGTCACGTCATACTGGGTGTAGAATCCTAAGTCGGTCAATCGTCTTAGGACCACGTGGCGTGGAGTTGGCTTTGTTAAAAGTTTTGGAGTCCCTTGGTTTAGAAATAAAAGTAAGAATACGGGTAGAGGGCAAAGAAAGAAGTAGAGAGAGGAACCCAAACCCGTGTTACAGTGATGTATATAGTTGTTAGTGATGTATATAGTTGTTAGTGATGTATGTAGTTGTTAGTGATGTATATAGTTGTAAGTGATGTATGTAGTTGTAAGTGATGTATGTAGTTGTTAGTGATGTATGTAGTTGTTAGTGATGTATGTAGTTGTTAGTGATGTATGTAGTTGTTAGTGATGTATATAGTTGTTAGTGATGTATGTAGTTGTTAGTGATGTATATAGTTGTTAGTGATGTATATCGTTGAAGGATTAGAATAAATTGGTTATACCAGAGTTGTTGCAAATATAAAATAATAAACAAATCTCGGGAACGGTCAGAAATTGGTAATGCCAAATTATATTAATTTTATAATAAAACATTGGTCTTGCATTAAACATAGACGAGTGCAACACATTGTCAACGGGCATCATGTATGCAATACTTCGGTCAACTTTAAAAATGTAAAATATTTACGAGTTGAAGCCATTAGATCTTTATATTTTCAGTCCAGCATAGACCAGTTGGTCACCTGATGCGCTTCTCAAATTTGCTTCTGTGTGATATTCTCCATGTATAAATGAGAACATTTATTCGAGGCTGAATTCCACATCATGCAGGGTGATGGGTATTTGTTCCGAGATGGTCATAGGCGGGTTGGGAGAACTTCCCTATACCTCACAGTGTTCTCACATATTAACAGGGACTTGATAAAAGAACATGATTAACCCCTCACTAGCTTTAGTTGCCCTTAGGAGATGGTGATCTTTGGGGGGTTTAAATTCCCTGAAAATACCATCTCTTTTAAGGGTCTGAGTTTGGTGCAGTTGGTTAAAGGTGTACCTGTTATGCCAGTTGCTGTGAGGCTTCTGTGAGTAGTGAAATGTGAGACTATGACCGTGCGCACCATCTGCCCAGGTGGGCAGGTGGTGCAAGGTATGTAGGCCTCCAGGTATGTGGGGGGATTTTTTCCGGATGTTTTGGCGCATGTCAGACGCGTGTCAGCGTCCGGTGTCTTGTTACGCGGTAGTGATTGATGGGGGGGGGGGGGGTGGTAGGAGAGTATGCGGGTAGAGTAAGGAATTGGAGGAGAATAGGAGAAGAGTAGAATAGGGGGATAAGAGTAGATGAATATGTATGGGTGTTTGCCGTAGAGTTAATCCTGTGTGCATAGATATATAGTTTGATTAATAGATGAGCCTAAGTAAGGCTATGCTGAGAGGTGGAGGGGGGAGGGGGCCTAAATGGGGTGGATATGTTGAGGGGTGAGGGAGGGGAGCTTTCCCTCGGCCAGAGAGGGTTGGAGACCATTGTGGTTGAGAAGGGAGGGGAGAATGTGTGGGCATGTGTTTGAGGTTTTTGACAATCATTATTTTCTTAGAGAGAAGAAAGCGTTTAACTTTTTTTTCTGAGCTAATGCAGCTGTGTTTGGTGGTGATCAATGACGTGATTAGTTCCCCCCTACACTGGCAGGAAGTGTTGAGGAGTGAGAGAGAGAGAGAGAGAGAGAGAGAGAGAGAGAGAGAGAGAGAGAGAGAGAGAGAGAGAGAGAGAGAGAGAGAGAGAGAGAGAGAGAGAGAGAGAGAGAGAGAGAGAGAAAGAGAGAGAGAGAGAGCAGACTCTTAAGATGTGAATAAGGGGAGGTAGCAGCTGGCAGTGAAAAAGTCTGTTTATGTAACAATGCATGTGTGTGTATAGGGTGAGGGAGGGCATTAGTTAGGTGTCAGACCAGGTCGTTTTGAGAGCTGCACCAGGGGCGGATGTGGTCCATTAACCTTAATCGTTTTTCAAAGGGACTAGTCTGGGAGCTGCGTACTGTCCAGCGTTCTGTGGCTAACTGAAAGACTATCTCCAGCAGCTGGTGGGGTCATATCTTCCCCTCCCGCCACACTTCCCCTCAGCTCTCCTCGTCAGGTGACAAGCCGCATCTATCACCGGGCAATTTCACACTCCGTGGGTCTGGAGGACTGCTTTTGAGAGAGTTTTGACATAGCACACACCTTAGCCAGAATGTTTGCGTTTTCTCGCTAGTGAATGAGAGAATATATGCAATAAACGAGGGAAAAGTAAACACATTATATAAACTTATTTCTTTATTAAACAATTAAGCGATTTACAACGATAATAATAAAAATAATAATAATAATAATAATAATAATAATAATAATAATAATAATAATAATAATAATAATAATAATAATAATAATAATAATAATAATAATAAGACTTCTTCTTGATGCTTTAGCCAGCAGGTAGATGGGAGAGGTATTCATCCAGTCCATCGAAGCTTCTTGTCATCCTAGTCAATCATTCAATCTGTAGAAAGGGTTTAAGTAGTAGACAGACAGATTGGGAGTCATTCATCCACTCCATCGAACCTTTCCAGCACGCTAGTCAACCAGCCAATCTGTAGAAAGGAAGAAAAGGTTATAAGTTTTTGTTGTCAATGTTGTAAAAATAAATACAGACATTATTATGTTCATCATTCAATCCTAACATAAAGTATTGCTCACCGCACTATCATTCTAGCCAACTTCGTCACACAACGTTTCACACTCAGCATCAGTACCGTTTAAGCAGAATGTTTGCTTACACACAGGCATTTTCATCTGAGCATAACTGAACTTCAACACTTTTTTATCATTCTTGCAAAATTTACCGTATTTAAATGCTTCATTAAAGTGAAGCAGGGCCGCCTCTAAGCCTAGTCTGGAAAAATGATAGGCAAAATAAACGGCGTAATTCCCACAGAAGTAACTATTCAGGAATTGAATCCTTTTCTTCATAATATATAGGGCATAGTCTTGGAAGTAAGACATAAACTCTTCGAAATATCTTGAATAAGATCCTATTGCAGGATTGGCATAGCTGTCTAGTATAACTATCTCGCTTCTACCTTCATCCTTATTTACATAGAATGTTATCCAATGCCCCATTTTATTACGAGAGCTAGACTCTAGAGTGTTGATTATGAACACAACAGGTCTTTTTTTATGTATTTTTGTCAGTATTTTCCTTACGTCATCAGCTAGGAAACATCCTAGATAGTTTGCCTTTTCACCTAAATTACTTCTGATAGCCTCATTTATTTCCAAACAATTCATATTAATATTTATCCTCGCGTATCGCAAATAACGCGACGATCTGCGTTTATGCTGATCACACCTGTTGTAGACCCGTAAACTAGAATGACTTTATTTCTAGCCACGCCGCGTTTAAATTCCAAAGCTATCTGCAGATTACCACTTTTTTCAATCGGGATGGTGTCATCTATATCCTCAAGTTGTAAATTAAAGGTCAGTATTGTTCCACCATTCACATATGTATCATAAGACAATATATTGTCTTTATCGAAGCCTAAGGCTTGTAATGCTGTGTAATACAACTTGGCACAGTTATGAGGGAAGTCGCACCCAATATTGACAATATTAGTGCTATTCTGTGATATTAATACTTTACTAAGCTCGCAGTTTTCCAAATAAAGCGGGTTGCGATTATATGCACCAGACACTGCCTCCATATCAAGGATGATCATATATAAATGTTCTGGTATAAAAGTCCCCCACGGCTGGTCCATTGTTATCGATCGCTGACCTGTGCCCAATATATACGTTTTGTATAAAGTTTTATTAAAAGTATATGTAATAGGAGAGTTGTTCTGCACCATGGCTTTATTAACGGCTACTAATCCTTCAGGGTACAGCAATACCCGATCCACCCATAGACATGTAGACTTGATATTGTATTTTAAATTAGCGTGTTCATTACCGCTGAGTATAAGCCATTTATCGGGTTAAAGTTCGAGCCGCACCCTAATGTCCACATTATCCAAAACGTATTCACTAACTGATGTGACATCCAGCATTAGTTTAAAACAAGTATTCACACCACTCGTTTTCATATCAGTCATCCGTTGCTTCTCCCCAGCCGAGGCGTTAGTGAAATAACCAGCTTCAATTTTACCAGGATCGAAATGGTTAAAAAACTGTGACAGTTTATCATAGCGGCTAATCTTACACCCGGAAATCGTAGATAATAACTTTACGTACGACCAGAATGAGAATAATGAGCTGGTTTCAACTACTGTTCCGTTTAAATACACAATAGCGGATTTGAATAGAGTTTGCGATAATCCATTCACCAACGAAACGTTTTTAGCATCTCCTAAAGGTGTTGTTCAATCTTCTTTAGTTAGATCAATAGACAACTCCAAAGCTATAGATGATAAATCCACCAGCTGCCCATTCACCCCCTTGATGATGAATTCCAGATAGGTGTCTGTAAACTTATTATTAACCCCAGAATTCACAGGTAATACATCCACCGTTTGTCTGCTTGCAATTGTTGATTCTACCAATCGGGAGGGGGGGGGGAAATACTTTAGGAAAGGCTTCACTAACAGCGGCTGTATAGTGTTCTAATAGCACCTGGAGGCCTAGAGCGTTATATCCGGCCATGTTCGCGCTTTAGACAACACCAACCGAGTGAGAAGAAGTTATGACAACACATCATTATATTTCGCTTTAGTAAAACGTTTGATGTTTACTAATTTTTTTGTTTGTTTATTCTTTTTCTGCACTCTTCCGCCTATCATCTGCTTCCCCACTCCTTTCAATGTTTCAACTCTGCGTTTTTTAAGAGATTGTTTGAAAGTTTGTTTGTCATTATTAATGTCGTCTAGTACGTTCTGCTCCAAGCTAAGCGCAGCCGGAGCCAGTGTTCTTATGATAAAGGGCGCTGCTTGACGTGCTATTCTGCTTAAAAAGGAAAATATTCCCCCTCCACGCATATAACGTCTACTGCTGTTGAAAATCCGTATATCATCAGTCCCCCCACCTCTAGGAGAGGTTAACAGAATGTATAATTCCTCAACAGAGGGGGGAATAAAATGGACATGCATTTCTCCGCTTGTTTCAGATGAATGAGGAGTGGGGGGGAAAGCGATTGTGTTATATACCTCCTGTAACGGGACGTACATGCAAGACTGCTATGGTGCACCCACGTTCATCAAAATGTATTGGGTTACCATCTTGATCACTAATAGTGATGCTGACACTGTCTATCATGTTGGTGTTAAGACGCACATAGAGTTTTTTATTGTTGCTGTTATCACTTCCATTTATGGAGATTACATCCAAAATATTTACAGACTGGTTCCCATATCTAGTAGAAGAGATTTTATCCTAATAAACACACAGAATATCAACTCCTCCTCTAGGCATTGACGGAAGGCATTAGACACATGTCTAATCATTGACACATAATTAGACATGTGTCAACTACACTCGAGGCATACTGACGTTTTGCGAATATGTCATATTCAATTTCTGGAACTACGCCCAACACTTTCCCAAAAGCTGTCCCAAATGACAATGTAACTCTACTGATGTTTTTATGCCCCGTTGCAGAGCTAATATTCTCCTCACTAATCACAATAGTGAACTTGTTTCGATTGGAGGAAGAATCATATTTAATAAAATGCGTTCCATATTTAGCTGAAAATTGTTTTAATGACTTTCCAAAAACTCAGTTTAGTATTACTTGAAAATATGGCCTCTATTTCTGTATTAATCATGGTATTAATTTCTTTTATAGTTCCGGCTAAAACATCAGATGATAATAAATGCTTTGAATGCATGTATCTCCCCTCGCCCACTTTCTCATACATAACGCCTACACGTATATATGCCTCAGGATTATCACGCTTAATAACGTAATGGGAAGTGGGGAGGAGTAATTTTTGTAGACACATTTCATAACTCCTCCTGGGATCTAATTCTAGCTGGTTAAACAATCGATTTTGGAACGATGCGGGAATGTTATTTGGGAATAAATGCGTATCTGATACGCTGGTGGCGTATATCACGTGAGTGTCCATCGCTCTGTCTCCTTAGACTGCTTTTTGCCGAGTAAAGCTAGTTACACATTACATACACATTTATATACACTCACCTGTTAATATACGATCCAGGAAGCATTCCTTTTACTGTGAGGATCAATCTTTGCAGTTGCCTTTCTCTTAACAGATGGAGCCTCATACACTTGACTGCTTGCCGTAGTATTACGGAATAAATCTCATGGTATAGAAGTTAGTGTGAAAAACAGTTGAGCAATGGGTAATTTATCCGGTAAAAAAAAACAGATTTAAGCACAGTCATTTTACGTATAAATCGTTAATTATATGTATGCCAGATACTGGAGCCAATACATTTCCATTCATATCCCAACGAACAATTCCACTACCATCATAATGGTTTAGCAAGGATCTTGTATATTCATGATCTCGCACTTTCAATTTCAAATCTATTAAATGTTTTATGAAAGGGTTGGTATGCAACTGAGGAGGGGGCGGTTTGACTGTAAGATGTTGAGCAACAGCTTTCACAGTGGGGTAAGCAGGGCTGTGTGCAGCTTTCCGGTTGTCCACTATTTTACGCGGTACGAGATAAAAGGCTTTCATTTTACTTTACTTACTGCACAACCATGTAATTAAACTAGCTGCAATCGGCAAAATGATGGATAAATTACTGCCTCCTCGTTTGCTGGTTAATATCTGTTTCTTAGTTGACACAGAAGGTCCCTTACAGGCTAGTGACCGAATAAGCAATTTATATTTTTTCAACTTTTTAACGACCTTGTCAGGCACAGGCAATTTTTTTTTTAAAGTTATTAAAAATTTCTGATAAACAATTTATATGCAGTTTCTTCAATTTTTCAATCAAATGTTTTCTAAGGAATACTGAAGTTTTGATAATAGTTGGATCAATTCCTTGTATTTATAAACTAAGGGCTTCTTCATTATAAATGTAATATCTCAGCAGCATCAATCCAGTGATCGAATAATCGATCATAACCTGCGTACCTAACTTTATACTGAAGATTGCCAGAGACTCTGCATTGCCCCACTACCTTTTCAATATTAAAGGTTTGAGGCAAATGTGTGGGTGTTAATTCTTGTTTATAGAAGCCACCATCAATTTCCTCCCCATTCAGATCTTTTAGAAAGTATAAAGGGATGTGTTGTCTCCGATCAATGCGTGTAACTGTAAATATCTCTCGGGTGTTCTGCTGCTTAAACCCTTTCTTAAACTTGGAAATGCGATCAGATATAGTGATGCGTACTGTATCACCAACACTCAATCGAGGAACGACAGTTCTCTTTGATTTGCTCTGGCTTTTATACATTAAATCAAAATGTTTGGCATATTCGCTGGGCTAGGATAGAGCGTGCACCTCCGTAGGCGTCTTCCCTTTCAATCCTCTGTCGGGGGGTTAAATTATATGTTTTCACAATATCTGGTAGAGCTTGCATTGTATTTTAAAGTGTTGTGCTCCGTCATAAACTTGTAAAGATTACCTTTTAAAGTACGTATGAACCGCTCAGCGATTGAAGCTTTAATCTCCTGAGAAAAAACACTATATAACTGAACTTCCTTTGCTGTCAACATTTTTTTCATAGTGGCGTTATAAAATTCGCCACCTCGATCAGAATTAATTTTGCGCACTCCCTGAGAATGAGGTGAATCTAGAATTAAAGCCAGAGCTTTACTGGTACTTTTCCCGTCCTTAGCGCGTAAGGGTACTACTTGAGCGTACCTAAAGAAAATATCTACACATACGAGTAAATATTTCACTCCGTCATTATGTTTGTCCAATAAACTCATCTCGGCCAAGTCTATAGCTTGAAATAGTCGTGGTTTAGGGCTTAATACCCGACACCGAGGGAATTTATGTGGTTGTAAATAATGCAACGTATAGGAGTCAGAGCTTTCCAGATAGTCCTTTACATCGGCTAGAGTTATACTAGAGTTAATTAATTTGGCGGCCTTATACAAACTCTGTATCCCTCCAATCCCCCCGCTAGATGAGGGGTCATTATATACTCGTTCCAGTACATCTTTCTTGCTCACCATTGGTAAACTATCTCATAGGGCGGTTCGTGAAGAATGTTACCGCGTAATGTTATAGTAGAGGGAGTGTTCGACCCCAGATCTACTAGCAAATAGTCATAGGGTTGGCTAATAACTTTCTTATATAACTCTACAAATATCTTTGAATCCTGTTTCCCAAATATTTGTCGTCCGAGTGTTTCAATTTGTGACAGGTCTCGTGATATAACCAATATGAAATGAGAAGCATTTAAACTAATATTCCTCGAATATTTACTAGGAAAAAAATATATTTTGAGTAATCAATATGACGGAAACCATGAAATGTCGGCCTCTAGTAAACATGTCTGATACGATTTTTGAATTCGCAGACTCTGTGAAAAGGTCATCATAGATTACTAAGATATGCGAGTCATTATCCACTTACTCTTCCACAGGATCAATAATGGTTGAATTCTCGGTCAATTTCCCTTTAATTTGTGGATCTGATCGTAATTCAGAGTAACCTCCTCCGCATATAATTATTGAGGAGAACTTGTGCTGATACTTCCTTACGAGTTTACTGCACAAGTAGGATTTTTCACTGTTTGAATAACCAGCAATAATAACACGAGATGGTTCTCTGAAAATATCTAGATGTTCCTCATGGATTATATCATAGGAACTGTCCATGATTAATGCTTCGTTAAGACTGCTAAAAGCTAAGGAAATGTGGTGGTATTTATACAAACAAAAAATTTGTCATTTACAGGTGTTTATTCACATATTTTATGTACAGCAGTCACATTTTTTTTAAACTAATCATAGGTCTTACAGTTCACAAACAATAATATTAAACATTCATTCATTTAGTATAATTAGTTCTAGTCATATGGGGCATCTATCTTAATGCTAACTAAATTGTACAACATAAAATCTAGTGAGGGTTGAATAGTTTCTAAGCTGAAGCATCACGTTTGCTCCAGGGGCGGAATATTGGGTAGAGTCTCTGTGGTTGCTCTATTTCCACTTCCTCCTCCTCCATAAACACTTCTTCCATCTCTTCCTCCTCCTCTCCCACTTCTACATCCATCTCATCATTGTTATTGGGAATATCTGGATGACCATACGCTAAGGACTGTGTGGGGCTTAAAATGTAGCGTTTATCGTCAAATGCCGACAAACCTCTGCAGTTACTGCGACATGTACAAATCTTTACTTGCACGTTGCGTATAGATCTCGACACAAACCTGATTGAAGTGTTTGTTTAAAGAGTGTGCTGAAACGAGTCGTTTGAGAGTTTCTCTTGTCGGTGGTATGGCACGCCCTTACATTTACAAGTGTGTTCTCCATCATGCATGGTGAACGAATATGTTTTAGGTCTGAGAGCAATTAACTGGTTAATAATCTTAGAGCCTATTTCAGACTTGAGCAATCCTAGTTCACCTTCTCACGCTTTAGAGTAGGATGGATGTGTGTCATTAAAATTACTAAAATCCATACAGTCGAAGAGAGGAGACTTATTCAACTCTTCAAACACATCCTGACAGTCAAGTTTAATGATGAAAGAGTCTGTGTCTGTATATAACAGACTCGCTTTATCCCCGTACGCAGGTTTGACAACACCATACCAGAACTCATAGAGACGCCTCTTAGCAATTTGAAGTATATGATAACCCAGATACGTAGGAGTGTTGACTAGGAGAGACTTCTGTTTGATAGTACATATCACACGATCCTTACTTAACAAAAGACTCCGCTTGAAGAATGGGTTTCGAGCATGTTTCAGGAAATGTCTACGATCTGTGACCAAATAGTGTTTGTTCCCATATTTAGATACTGAGAGACTCTTTCCATATATAGAGTTTGATATGAGTTTGAAAACCTTTTTTTTATCGCACATTTGGTACTGGCACGTTCACGAACATTGGTTTCAATGAAGTCTTTAAGGTAGGTCTCCTGCTCGAATTCGTAGATGTCGTGAACTTTAGCTACTTCTAATCCAACGTGGATGAGTAACTGTAACAAGTCCAGACTAACCAGGTAATCTTTCTGAGGAAGGTGAGAAGCAATTGATTTAGTGTTTTTTAGGCAGATCGGGACTTTCTTCTGTAAGAATATTCTTACTGCAAGGTAAAATGTAATCCTCTGTAATGCAGGTATGGGAAAGAACTAGGGGCAGTTCATCTGTATACCTAGCCACCTCCGGTCGGACTTGCAGTGTATCACACAACACCCAATATCCCTTGGACCCATCACAAGGGATATTCTCCAAGCCTTGCTCTAGCAGTGCATCACGCTCATTGTGTGTCAGTTTCCGAATTCCGCCACGAGGGAGCAGTTCAGTCATACACGCCCCGTAAAGACTATTAAAATCAAGGTAAATGATGTACCTACTATCTTCCCCCTAGATCTAAGCCTGTATGCTGGTTCTCCACATTCGTGTACTGTCTAGTCACACTGGTGAACCCACCTCGGAGATTCCGACGAAGTAAATCATATAACAATGGGTCTGACACAACATCAAGTTTAACTTTCGATTTAAGCAAGAATGCATCCCAAGCAAATGAGAGTAAAGAAATGTAATGGGAAATGTCTAATTTGTAGAGGGCAAGCATGGTATCTCCCCAGACTGTGAACACATCAGCTAGCAAACCTGTGTCCACTTTGAGGTAAAGGAGTAGATACTCCCCTATGTGTCGACATTTAGCCAAATAAAAAAATTCTAAGGCTTGTTTATAATCTTTTTCTGACAACTCTTCGTCTTTTAGTGTATTGTAAAACTTATCACGAGAAGGAAGGTGTGGTTCATCTAACACACTCATAGAGGATAAATAATCATAGCAGAATGATTGTTTACCCTTCAGCAGTTATGGGATGGCCGCTTTAATTACCCCTTTTAACATAGCCAAAGTGAATGTGGTAGGTTTCCCACTATCAATATGATCCTTGGCTATTCTTCCTAGCGAGCCATTGAGAAGGGCTAAACTATCCAAAAATCTTAAGTTGTTAACATCAACTTTCATAAATTTAAATCCATCCTTAGCTAATATATCTATTTCACTCCCAGGTCTATCTCTCATCTCGTTTAGGATTACTCCTAAATCATAGGGCGCGTTGTGAGAAAAAGTGTATAGGAACTTGTATGAATTTATACACAGTAAATTACATCTATCACAGTAAGCTGCTTGATAATTGTGGAATCTTACTGTGGTCGTGATGACGGACTTTGATTACATCTTCCCCGTTAAAAGTGATCTCTGTGATCACAGAGTTCACAGGCAGTTTTTGTCTCAAATATCGAATGCTGTTGCTGGGACATGTGAAGTTCATAGGATACTATCCCCTTCTTGATTCTAGCCCATGACACTTCTAGCGTGGTTACAAAGTGATTGACTGCATCTTTATCCTAAATAGGTGTCATTCTCAGCAATATTCATCTGTCTGTCAATGATGATGTACGCATACGCCACTGCGTTGTGATGAGATTCTATAATTCCCTTAAGGTTCGAGTGGTCTAACATGCACTCAAAGTCATAAAAGCACATGTGACTAGGACCATATCCCCGCCCGTCCGTAGTTACGGAAAGTAATCTTCCTCTCTGGTGGGTAAAATTTGAGTCTGATGAATTTTGCATGGAAAGCAATCGTTATTTATGGGATCCAATAGATTCTCCTCCTCACCGTCTTGTTGTACATTTAAATTCCGCACAATTAGAGTGATGTCTGGGTAAATTAGGAGTAATGGGAGTTGTGGGGAGAAAAGGGATCGAATCTCATTAATGAAAAATTCACTGTATGTTCTCAGATAGAGTCCTGGGGAGGTGTTAACATGCTCTGGTATGGAGAATGAAAGCCGAACATACCCGCCATTATAGTTATCAATTCGATCCAGCAGCTGAGGTTGAATATCTAGCGCAGATGGTTGGTGGGGGGGGGGGGGGAGAGCACTGGTGGGGGTGATGAGAGAGGGCTAGGGAAGGGTGGGTGGTGGTGATAGTCCCCCTCCGAGATGAATGGGCGAGACTGCATGGTCAGCTATTACGCCAGATGGTGCTAACCAGTCAGAATTGACAGACGCTGATGAGACAAGGTCAAGATCTGCTGAGCTGACGTCAGAGTCAGAGCTATTCTCACGGATTGTGATGCTGTTAACTAGTGCTCTCGCCACTGCTGCTGCTGCTGCTGCTGGCCGAGCCACTGCTGGTGATAGATTGAGGTATGGGGCTTGGGGAGGAACGGGGAATTGAGTGAGCCCGTGAACGAACCCCTCCCTCCCCATGAGCTGAGGGGGTGCGATACGAGTATGGGTAATGGCCGCTCTGCTGTGCTGTCTGTGTCTGTCTCACTGTCGCTCTCAGCGCTGGTGGATACGAAGTCTATGCACACCGGTGTAGAATCTGTAAAAAAGAAAACATATTATCTCTAGAAAAAAAGAAAGAAAGAATGAGAGCATATATATATATATATATATATATATATATATATATATATATATATATATATATATATATATATATATATATATATATATATATATACATATATTCTACCCACCTCAAGAACTATATTCTACCCACCTCAAGACTGCGCTCCAATATAGAAGCATCAAGAAATATGGACCAATAGGCTTTCTACAATCACTTCCATTTCAATACCCATTGTTTCGTTTTCTGTCTTGTGTCGATGAAATTAATACCCTATTAATGCCACCTCACCCCATCCACCTCACTCAAATGTATATATAAGCAAAATCGGAGATGCGTAAGTTCTATTCAGTTGTGTATTTGTAAACTAAAGTCTTTGAAAATGTAATAAGTTTTACGAAACGCGCTCGTGTCGCGTCAGACTAGAAATAAAAATGAATTTTGGAGAATTGATTTTTGAATTACCTACAACAGTGAAAAGAAATGCACGAAAGATTGAGAAAATTCGTGTTAGAATTATTAATCTTACTTTTTCGGTCATAATTAATAATATATATATATATATATATATATATATATATATATATATATATATATATATATATATATATATATATATTTATATATATATATATATATATATATATATATATATATATATATATATATATATATATATATATATATATATATATATATATATATATATATATTTATATGTTTCATTGAATATGACCGCATATTCGGTATTTATTATTTTCTGGTTTAGGGCTTCTATCCCTCTAACTATTTTCTTAGCATCAGGGCTTAGTTGAAATAGGAGTTCTCCAAAACTCATTTTCGTACTTTTAAGGTGAAGAAAAGAAGTGATTTACTATAGAGTGCATTACACTTATTTATACAATATACACAACGTTTCGAACCTCCATGGTTCATTCTCAAGTGAACAGATCTTACAATGCTGGTTGATTTTATACCCACACTGGGTCAGGTGATAATACAATAAAGGTGAAAACATGGAGGGATACATAAGGGATAAATGTGAGATGAAACATAGAGGTAACTGCAGAAGGCTTATTGGCCCATACGAAGCAGCTTCTATCTTAACACAAAGATTAATCCAGTGTAATTGGCCTGTTATGTTGGACATTGTTTTCTGTGTTGGCATCGTTATGTTCTGGTCTTGTCCTTACTCTCATGGTGGGTTGAGTAAATAGTTCGGTGATTTGGGTGTTCGTGGTAGGTTGTTCTATTCCTTTGTGAATTCCCTCAAGAATTTGTAATCTTCTTGCATCTTGGGTTTTGTCTATTATGCAGGTATTCTTGTTCAACATTTCTCTTGTTAAAGTGATGTCATGGGCTTGTCTCATGTGATTCCTAGGGGCACCGGATTGAAAATGGCATGTCAAACGCCTCGTCAGCTTGGTCGACGTCATACCTATGTACTTAGATTGAAGGTTACATCCTTCGTGGGGGCAAGTGTACATGTATGCAACGCTTGACTGCTGTAGAGGGTTCTCCGTCGGCTTCGGGCTGTTCTTGATAAGGAGTTCGGAAGTCTTCTTAGTTTTGTAGAATATTATCAGGTTTATGTTTTGGTTAGGAGTAGTGCTTTTAACTCCTTTACGGATTATTTCTTTCATTATTCTTTCCTCTTTTATATGTTCACTGTGCATGGTTGATTTGTAATATAATTTTATTGGAGGTGTTGTGGTTTCTGTTCTAGGTTCTGGATTATACCAACGGTCCAAGGGCCTTCTTATAGCAGCGTTTATTTCCGCGTTGCTATATCCGTTGTTCACCAATACCTGAGTTACTCTTTCAAACTCTCTACTCACGTTGCTCCATTCAGAGCAGTGGGTAAGCGTTCGACGAATATAAGCATTGAGAACACTGGCTTTGTATCTTTGGGGGCACTCACTTCTACCGTTCAGGCATAATCCTATGTTGGTGGGCTTGGTATATACGTTGGTGCTTAAAGAGGTTCCTGTTTTTGTTATTAGTACATCCAGGAATGGCAGACAGTTATTTTCACTATTTTCATGTGTAAATCGGAGTACTGACTCTCTCTCTAGATGTCTTTTTAGGTCAATTAGTTCATCTGAGTCTTTTACTATTACGAATATGTCATCTACATAACGGCAATATACAGTTGGTTTTTGTCTGCTACAGAAGACCCTGTCTTCGATGGTTCCCATATAAAAATTAGCAAATAAAACTCCTAAGGGGAGCCCATTGCTACTCCGTCTATTTGTAAATACATGTCTCCTTGTGGACTGATGAAAGGGGCTTCCTTTGTACATGCTTCGAGAAGACTCTTCAAGTGTGGCTCAGGTATGTCTAATTTGGGGGTGCTCTCGTCTCTGTATACTCTGTCCAGTATCATTCCTATGGTTGTGTCGACTGGGACGTTGGTAAATAGGGATTCAACGTCCAGGGATGCGATGATTCCATCGGGCTGGGTAGATTTGATCAATTCTAGGAAATCTGCTGATGATTGTAGACTAAACTTACTTGGAGTGTATGGAGTTAGGAGTTCATTGAGTTTCTTTGCCAGGTGATAAGTTGGGGTTGGTATTTGGCTGATTATGGGGGCGTAGTGGGTTACCTGGTTTATGCGTCTTAACATTGCCGTAGGCATATCCTAAGCCACAGTCGCCTTGAAGTTTATTGAAATGCACACTAACTTTCTTTGCGTTGATTGCTGTAATTGTTTTGTTTACTTTCTGCTTAAGGTCTTCTACGGGGTTCCTCGTGATTCGTTGAAATTTGGAGTCGTCACTTAGGATGTCGCTAATTTTGTTCATGTATCCATGGGTAGGAATCAACACATATGCTGCTGTCTTGTCGGCTTTTCTTATTGTTACGTCTTTCAGATTTTTTAGTTGTTTCGCTGCTTCTTTGAGTCGTGGGGTTAAGATTGT